>NC_056726.1:1259823470-1259833470 GCF_019279795.1 Protopterus annectens
AGTCATTTAGCTCATCTATGCTTCATAACCTTCATTGTAAAAACAACAGAAGTCTTTCCTTAGTCTACATAGCCAACAGGACAAAAAACAAAATACAGTGAAAAAGTAAAATAAAGCAGATTTGGATTTTCCTGCTGAAGTATAAAGTCATTTATTTGCAGAAAACTTTAAATTCTTTATTTTTGTTAATGTTTTGGTCAAATGAACAAAATGCTAAGTGGAGAAATCTAAACAGACAAAATAGACTACAGTTTCCTCAAATGCATAACCAGGCCAACTATTTACTCAACAAATTACAAACTCTGAAGAGAAAGAAATAATGTGACCTACTGGGAAAAAGCTTGAACTGCATGTGAAGCAATCATATATAACAATGCTGCTTTCCATCTGAGAGGTTTCTATGGTAATAAAATCCCAGGGACCAGAGCTTGACAGGGCTTGTTAGGAAAGAATATTCAGCAAGGAAGAAAAACATATATTATTTGCATCCAACCCCCTGAGACAGGACTCTGGATATTCAGATTGGTCAACACAGCAAAAATGGGAAATTTCTCAAGACAGACTATGAGTGTGGAAAAAGTGACGTAGAAGGAGTAATAAACTGCCATAGCAAAGGCCACAAATCTCTGTGCTGAATAAATTAGCCAAGCAAAAATAACGAAACAATGACTGTTCTTAAAGAAACTGACAATGAAAGAAATAAAACATCAGGTGCAAAGTTTCAAGGAAACCCAGAAATATAAGGAAAGAAATGCACACCTGAAGAAGCACAGGAAAGTAGAGAAAATGTCAACTGAAAAGATGAAAATGAAGGAAAACTCCTCTTGTAGATAAACATAAAAAATATCTTTTAAGTGTATTTCTAAAATACAGAAACAGTGAGGGAAGTCATGAAGTTGAGAGAGTTGATCCACAGACACTGTACCACAAAAAGCAAAGTGCTTAGGAAATATTTTTGAATGCTGTCAACAGCAGGAGGAGGAGGACTGCCATCTGGGCATATACTTCGTCACATGACACATATTATTTGGGCATCAATTGCATTCTACCATCAGGCAATGACAACAATCATGGGAATTGTATGGATGGGGTAGACTGAGGCATATGGAAGTGGCTGCTCTCTCTATGGTAATTTATGTCTCACGAAATAGCAAATACCAGCAAAATCTGCAAGTTGTAGACCAGGACATGTGTGTGTGTGTGTGTGTGTGTGTGTGTGTGTGTGTGTGTGTGTGTGTGTGTGTGTGTGTGTGTGTGTGTGTGTGTGCGTGTGTGTGCATGTGTGTGTGTCTGCGTGTGTGTCTGTGTGTTTGTGCATGCATGCACGTGCAGTTGTTGTGTGCTGTTAATGTTCAGCTGGTTTTCATTTAGTATTTTGCTTTGTTGAATCTGCAGGACTCCAGTTTTGTTGAAATTAATGACTGCAGTTGTTACAACATCTAAAACAATAAATCAGTACGCAGTAGTACAAATAATGTATTAAGAACTATTATGACCATTGTTTGTTGACATGTACTGGAGTAAAAAAACATATTTAGCAAAAGAAAAGGATAGGCCACCTTCACACAGAAGATCGTGACACTAGAAAAAAAGAAGAAACTCGAAACAACTGGGTGCTTCAGCACAAGTACAGTACATCAGGAATGAGTGGCAATGCATTTCCAGTACCATGTGAGAGGGATAATATTTTTTGTACAGAAAAGCATGATTGTAGCTGATGACACTGATTTCTGCTATTAAGAGGTTTGAAATTATTGTCAGTATGAGGAGTGTGAATCAAATGTCACTTTGAGTGTCCAAGCAGAGAGGACAATCTTAAGCCACGGTGCTTAATTTATGGTCAGACACTGATGACGAAAGGTCAATGAAACCCTCCAAACTGCCTCACCATTTGCTTACTAAGCATTCACACTTGGTTAATAAGCTTGTTGATTTTTTTGTAAGAAAACATGCAGGGAAAATTTTAAGAAAAGAATGAAAAAAACAAAATGCAGAACAATAAGCAGCAATTTGGCAAAGCGTTCATTGTGTCTAAATGTACACTGAAGCCTCCTACCTACTGGCACTAAGACTATAGGGCAAAAGGACAAGCCTCAGACTATTTATTTATTTATTTGTTTATTTATTTAAATTTGGCAACTGTCTCAGTAGACTGGTCACCAGAACCCTTTCAGCTATAACCCAGGCTATGAGAGGCAACAGAGTGAATTAGATGATATTTACATAAGCAAATTGTATGTAGTTGCTATATACAGTTAGGAAATAATACATTATGTACAGTTTAATACAGAAATAATTTCATGAAAGTTAACATTCATCTTAGTTCTAGTTAACAAAACAATAAATATATATATATATATATATATATATATATATATATATATATTTTTTTTTTTTTTTTTTTTCCTCAGATATGTTAGGTATGGCACTGCCCCTTATTTTCTAATATCACTAGTAAGGGACTGCCATGTAACCTCTGAATGGAAGTACAGACTATGATTTTATAGGTTCATTGGTTAATAGTAGGTTACTAGGCTAACTGCCCTAGAGCCCTTACAAGCTTAGCCATATTTATCCCGAGTTGCCTCACTTGTTAGTGATTAGGTGAGTGAAGTTCTCAGAGATAAGGTTTTATGCTAGTTAATACTCCTCTGTCTAGGAGGGACATGGGTGCCAGCCATGGAATGAATTTGTGGTTGCCCATCTATGGACATAGGTTGTGTTTGAAGAGGGTCAGGGAGTAGTTCTGTTTCACATGAATTGGAAGCTTGTTCCAGAGAAGTGGCAGTTTCTGGGAGATATAGTGATCTCTCCAGCATAATCTGTTCATGTCAGAGGATAGGTTAAGATCCCTGGAGTGAGTGACTTTCATTGTTGACATGTACTGATGAGTAAAAAGATATATTTAGCAAAAGTAAAGGATGGGCAACCTTCACACAGGAGATCATGACACCTTAATTTATGAATGTGTAGCTTTTCCATCAGGGCTGAATCAAAAACTGCCTGTAAGCTAAGCACAGGTCATCCCTTAGCAAATAGTATGAGGCAGAGTACAGTGCCATAGCTTTCAGTCTTTCCACATAAGGCTTGTTTTGTGTACCATGTAATTTCTTGGTGAGAAACCTCTGTGGTATTTCCAGTTGTTCAGGTGTCTGGTGAGGTACATGCAAAAGGAAGCATTGTACTCAGTTACTGGTTTGATGAAGGACAGGTATAATGGAATTCTAACATCCTTAGATCTAGATGCAATTTCCTTTACTTATAAGATGTGCCACATAGAAGAACTTCCATACTACTATCAGTACATGGTGGTCAAAGTTCAGATTGCTATCAACCTGATTACCCAGATCATATGCCACTGCATCTACACTTATGGGGGTGCTGTCTATAATGTAATTAGCAGGTTGTCAGCTTTCCCAAAGGGAATATTAATGCATTTTTTTTTTTTACATTTAGCTTTAATCTGAATAGTGGCTTTGACACCAATCATTTGTCTGCGTTAACCCTGTCTGCAGTATATTAACATTATGGGGAGCTCAATGATTGCTCCCAGTTTGCAATCATCAGTGAACTTGGTCAACCACAGTCTGTCTAAGTTTGCCTGAACTTCTTAGAAATAAATTCCAAACAGTAAGGGGCCCAGCACAGAACCATGTGGTACCCCACTGGTGGCTGGTCTTTTGCTAGAGGTGAAGTCACCCACTTTGACAGTATGTGTCCTGCCAGTGAGACAACTAGCTACCTATCCTGTAATGTAGGGGTTAATTCCCAGTCGGGAGAGTTTCTCTATAATACTTGAGTTGAGGATTGTGTTAAATGCCTTGTCTAGATCAAGATGGGCAGTATGCACTGTCTTTCCATCATCCAGGGCCTTGGTGACGTTCTTGAAGAAGTCAGCCATGTTTAACAGGCATGAGCTATCTTTAAAGAATGTGAACTCGTCTGGGTCCAGAGTTTGGAGACTACTAATATCCTTGTTAACTCATTCACTCCAATGCAGCTCAGGAAGTTTGCACTGTAACTTCCAATGGGCGGAGCCTAATCCTTTTGACAGAATCAAATTATGTCCTCGCATTTCAAACAAATGTTCATATCTCTGGAACCATAGGGGTTATGAAAAAAGTATAAATGGCAAACTCTTCAGCATAAACTATTTTTATAGTGGTAGTATTCTTTAGGTTCTATATTGTAAACCAAATTTTATAAGTCACAGTAAACACAATAACTATTACATCTGTAATATTTTGTAAACAATTTACAATTATCTCAGCAGCCACTCAAGTTACACATACTGTCAGCAGCATTTTATTCATCTATCAGAGAACTTTCATATGAGGCTAAGGATTTCTGTCTCTGTTACTTGGTTGTTGAGATATTTAGGAAAATTATATCTATATAAATTAATATCATAAAACAACAGTTAATCGCTATTTAACTACACTAGACAGATGTCAAATATTAATGCATCTGAGTTTGCTATTGTGTAAGCTTTAAGATGAAATCTTTTAAAACCTTGTGTATGATTTTGGAATTATTGGTACAAATATGAACAAGCAACATTTGAAGCATAGAGGCATCAGTAGGCTTTAACTGCAAATGCACCTGGAGGCGTCACTCAGAAGTAATGAGTTAATAAGGTCCATAGCAATTCTTTCCCTGGCCTTGCAGACAAAGCTAGTCAAGCTTATGAACCTATAATTCCCAGGACTGGTTGATATTCCCTCTTTATCCAGAGGGGTTACTGTTGCCAGTTCACAGGCTGTGGCTAAACAGGTATCCAAGTGAAAGGCAACCTGAGATGTTGTCTGGTCTCATTGATGCAGTGTTTTTGGCCTTGGAGAGTGCGGAGATGACCTGCTCTCTCGAGATACTAGGTTCAGGAATAGTGGCAGGCATAATTTGGGGGATGACTGGAAGGGATAGGGGGGTGAAGTTTACTCCAAATCTGTCAGTTAGCAGGTTGGCTATTACCTCTGGTTGAGTATGGGTGGTACCATCCATAGCCAAACATGATGCTATGTATGTAGGTGAATGCACGGCCAAAGTAAACCAAGAAAATTACAAAAGGCCAGCAATAAACGGTCCTGGAGTGTAAAATAATTATAGCCAATACATGAGTATAGCTTCAAATAATCCTTTATTAATCACAGACCGGTTTCGGCAACAAATGCCTTCTTCAGTGTATCCAAATAATAAAAAAGAGACCCAAATCTCCCGAGTATTTATAGACCCACCCCACCTATGAAATTAATAGAATATTCCCACCAGTGTATAATAAAAGGAAAATATACCAAAATTTTAAACAGACTTATGATCAGAATAAATAGATGCGACCACATCTAAACAGAATATCACATATATGAGAACAAATTCCAAATTATTGCTAAGATACACATTAAAAAATATGAAAAATAAATATAAAAAAGACACACAATATGCCCATATGTTGAACTGATGCAAATCACTAATGAATGTTAATTCGTGTATAGTTATAATAAAGACATATATCATATAAACTCTCATAACCAAAAAAACCCACATATAGAACCTATAAATAACAAATAAATGTTCCAACAAAAAAAGTTGTGGTTAACAAATGATAATATGTCCGAGTTGGGAAATAAATACTCCATGGAATAATCCAATATTGTTCCTTCCAATATAGATACGTATGGCATGTACATGTACCTTTTGTTCATCTCCCTTGGACCCAATGTAACACATTAAAAAACTGTAAAAAGAATAAACATACAAATTAACTATTGACACACCTGGTTACAATATCAAACTCAAACTAGGGACTGTTCCGAGCCTACTATTCGGTTTGTTACCACCTTTGGCAGAAACTCCGATGCTAATAAGGGCATTATTAATAGACATTGGAATATCCTGATGGCCAATGAACATTTGAGGCTAATTTTGGATCAACAGTGCTGTTTCTCCTTGGCTCTATATTTTCACACTTTAAACATATAGAAAGTGGGGGAGCAATACATAAACAGCTGACTATGTCAGGGGATGTATTAGTGGGCACATTTCCTTGTGGCCATTGTGGTTCCTGCAAACAAGTCAATAAACTCAAGGAATTCACCAGCCATAATACCAGTAAGGTGTACCAATGTAAAATATTCGGCAACTGTGGGAGGGTGGCCTAATGGTTAAGGTGTTTGTCTTAGAAATGTAAGGTACAGGGTTTGAATCTCACATGGGATAATTGGCTAGGCTTAAAATGGCTCACAAGGGCTGTTAGCTTAGTACTAATCTATGAACCTATGAACTGCAGCAGAAGTTGGGTGGTCTATTTGGCAACTTGTCGGTGTCAAGCCTTTTATGTAGGCCAAACTTCTAGACCACTCAGAACACGCATTAATGAACATAGATCGGATATTAAAACCAAGAAGGAAACTAATGCCTTGTATCGGCACATTCTGAAACACCTTGATGCACAATTTTCTTTTATGATTATAGATAGAATTCTGGGTGATCGCAGTAATCCCCTGGGTTGGCACAAGATACTCACTCGCAAGGAACAACATTGGATTATCACATTGGGTGCCCTATTTCCTCCAGGATTAAATGACCACTTATAAACTTAAACATTTATGTTGGCATATTCTATGTTCCATCCTTAATATACATTGATTTGGGCATGTTCTTATATTTCATGGATCTTTATTAATACAGTATATGCATAATCAGTGTCAATAGTTAATTTGTATGTTTATTTTTTTTACAGTTTTTTAATGTGTTACATTGGGTCCAAGGGAGATGAACAAAAGGTACATGTAATTTCATAGGTGAGGTGGGTCTATAAATACTCGGGAGATTTGGGTCTCTTTTTTATTATTTGGATACACCGAAGAAGGCATTTGTTGCCGAAACCGGTCTGTGTTTAATAAAGGATTATTTGAAGCTACACTCATGTATTGGCTATAATTATTTTACACTCCAGGACCGTTTATTGCTGGCCTTTTGTCGTTTTCTTGGTACCATCCATAACCAGTTCAGCGCATATCTGGGTATTCAGCAATGTTAAAACTGTTTATTGTAAGCGCTTTCAGCTCAGTCAATTCCAAGCCTTCATCAGACAAAACAGTATCACTAAACCAATCAACAGTAATATACTTCTAAATAATTGAACATCAATTAACCATTAATTAGTTCTTAAAGCAGTCATTTTCCATTATATTTCAAATACATAAAAACTATATAAATGCATATATTATTTTTGTAACGAATTAATAGCTTAAGGCTAATTTTATGCATTTAAAGTTTATAATTTTACAATATTAGCTGATCTATTTTGATATTTCAAATGTTATTTATATAAGGGAAAGTTAATTTATTCTATTTTTGCTTGAGCTGGAGATTAAAATGTATTTTAACATGTAAGTTTTTATGTATTTGAAATATAATGGAAAATGACTCCTTTAAGAACTAATTAATGGTTAATTGATGTTCAATTATTTAGAAGTATATTACTGTTGATTGGTTTAGTGATACTGTTTTGTCTGATGAAGGCTTGGAATTGACTGAGCCGAAAACGCTTACAATAAACAGTTTTAACATTGCTGCCTGCTCTTATCGCTTCTAGTTCCACATTCTTGTTTAACAGTTTTTAGTGTTTGGAAGTCCTGCATATCTGGGTATTCCCGTTTAGATTTTACCATAGTTAAAGAATGCCTTGTAATTATCCTTAGCTAGGGAGGCTACTTTTGCTTCATAATTAGCTTTGGAGGACTTGACAAGATCCCTAATTTGTTTGTTTAAGCTAGAGAGGGATTTCTTCCCCTCCTGAGACAGTTCCCTCTAGTTCTTGGTCATTAGTTTCTTTCACTTGTTGTATAGCCTGTTTATAATAGGGATCCACCAGGATGGCTTGTTTTTTCAGCAAGACCTGATTTTAATCCAGTCAGGTATAGACAATTCTATACGACTGCTTAAGTATTTATACAGGGCATTGGTGTACAGAGTCCATATTATCTGCATTTGAGGGGGTGTTGAAACTTCTTAAACTATCACTTAGTAGGAGGTAATTCAGGCTGGCCAGAGAGATGACAGGAAACTGCCCATCCATGATAGTAGGCTCTTACTGTATGTTTTATTAAGGGGAAGGGAATAGGTTAATTTGACAGGACTGTGCTGATAGCACCAAGACTACAAGAGGGACCTATACTTTGTGTAGGCTAAAGTTGATCAATAAGGCAACACTGCTCAGTGCACAACTGAGTTGCTCCTAGAGCAGCAGAAAAGCTTGGAAGGGGTTCACTGATAGATGTTTAGGGAAAACTGAGCTTCTAGACTTTTACGTCTATACAAGGGCATTGCTAACTGCCACTATGTGAAGTGCAGCACCAAGCAAATGCAAGGCTTAAATATGAGCAAAGAGAAACATGTTTTAAGCTAACTACCACTCAGGAAAGCACATAATAAACCTTCCACCAGCAATCAACTACTCAGACAGGTTAGATCAGCCACAAGGCTGCAGAAAAACACCTTTTTAATGTAGAATAGCTGGTTTGGAGCCCAAGTGCAACAAGGTCACACAAACTACCTACAACAGCCCTGCAACTAACAGATGCAATGTAATACATTGCAATTAACTATTTAAAGCAGCAGCAGACAATTCATTTTTTTTTTTGAAACTGCTAAGGTACAGTCACAGTATATAAGAAACCTGCAAAAAGTGCCCTTTTATGTGCTTCCCAGCTTAGATAAACACCTACTGCCACTAGATGAATAATCCCAGTCTTGCTAATGTAAAAGCACAGTAAAGGAGTGTCCAGAATGAAATACTACCACAAATAAACTTAAAAGATACAAAATTATACCACAAGGAAGCTTAAAGATATGGATACAGCAGTGTACTTAGCTTATAAAAGTGTGATTATTCAGTAAAAGTCTTTACTTTGTATAAATGAGCCAAGAGCTAACTCAATTATACAGAATTTATAAAGGTACTAAAAACAAGAGTAGCTGATTAATGAGCCCTTCTGCCAATAAAGCTACATAAAGAAATCTCAAGTGTTTCCCCAACCTAAACAGACCACTGACCTCTTAATGTAAAAACAAGTGTTGGCTAGGTAATGAATTCAGAGCAAATAAATCTGTAGAGCAGACAATGAGAGGCAAAATGCACTTTTTCAATATAAGCACAAGGAAAGGCAAATAAATAATTCAAGATATCAACAGCAGTATAGAAAGGGTGAAACGTATTAAGCTCAATTTACAGTAAGGCTGGACAGCTTATAATCACCAGATATAAAAAGCAGATCAACGAAAGTGAGGCGGTGGTTAAAATTAACAGAGAATCACCAGCAGTGCTTTAATTTATTCACACTTTAAATCTTTTCAGAAAAGACAAAGGCCCAGAAATTCAGTGTGTATTTAAGTATTACTCAAAGAACTTAACCAATGAAAAAACATTTGAAATGTGCAGCCTAGGTAATTTAAGTGTCTGTCTCTCACATAGAACAAAACACCAGGCCAAGCAGATTTCTTAAAACAGAAAACAAAATGGAGCAGGTAAAACAGAAAGCATATTTTTCACTCACAGACAAGGAAATAGAGGTTCAATTTCCTCATCCAGCAGGGAATCATCAGCAATGCTGTAGTTTATGCAGGCTTGACATCTTTTCAGAAAAGACAAAGGCCCAGAAATTCACTGTGTATTTAAGTATAGACACAGACAGTAACCTTACCTTCAATGACCACGTGGCCATAGTGGTAAGGAAATTCTTTTATGTTGAGCAACTTATAAGTAGTGGCATGGCATCTAGGTCTAAAGAGGTCATTATCCCAATGTACTCTGCCCTTATCAGACCAATCATAGAGTAGAATTCTCCCTTCAGTATGTACCTGACCAGGCATATGCATCAACTAGAACAACCTCAGGAGGGAGTTTCTTACAAAAAGAATACAAGACATAACAAACATGCCTTATGCAGAGTGCCTTAAAGCCCTTTCCCTCTACTCAGTCTCCAATAGATTGATGATCAAT
>NC_056726.1:1259838470-1260125970 GCF_019279795.1 Protopterus annectens
GGATTACTCTGGCATCGTGCCGTTCGACATTAGTTCCCAGTGCCTCTGTCGAGTAGAGCCACTGGAGTGATCCCCGGGGTGAATTTTCTATTTCCCATCCACTCATCAAGATTTATCTTGAAGAGGGCCAGTGAGATGCTCTGTTTGACATGTATGGGAAGTCTATTCCATAGCATGGGCAGTCTCTGGGTTAATTTTCTATTTCCCATCCACTCATCAAGATTTATCTTGAAGAGGGCCAGTGAGATGCTCTGTTTGACATGTATGGGAAGTCTATTCCATAGCATGAGCAGTCCCTGGGTTATGAACCTGTCCTTCCAGTATGTTCTGCTGATTGTGGTAATAAAGTTGAGGTCTCTGGAGCGTGTGGTGCGGAGGGATTGGGCTTTCTTTAGATATAGCATTTCTAACAGAGCTGGGTCAGACATGGCTTTGTAAGTCAAGCAGAGATCGCCTCTAAGTAGGCAATATGAGACAGAGAATAGTTGGAGTTTTTTGAGTCTGTCCATATAGGACAAGTGTTTAAGGCCTTTTCTTATCATATGCTGCCCGGTTAAAGAAACTCCATCTCTACTCAGTGGCATACCGCCTGTTCAGAGGAGGTCTGTGCCTGACGTATAAAGCCATGTCCAACCCAGAATTAATGGACATGCTGCCTCAGAAAATCCAAATCCCATCGAGCTACGCCGAGAGACTTGAACCTCAGCACTGAAATAAATAGGACATGCTGGAGGGACAGATTCATAACCCAGAGGCTCCCTTCACTCTGGAATAAAATCCCAGTCCAGGTTAGGCAGAGTTCCTCATTGACTCTCTTCAAGAGGAATCTTGATGAGTGGATGGGAGATCGTAGGTTTACCCCGGGTATCACTTCTGTGTCACTGTTAGATAGAGGCACAGTATACTAACCTCGAAAAAGGGCATAGAAAAATAAATTTAAAATGGGTGGCGAAAGCCAAACACATTCTGGCTAGGCTTATAAATGCCCTAGGGCAGATAGCCTAGTATGAACCTATGAACCTATGAACATAGACAGTAACCTTACCTTCAATGACCATGTGGCCATAGTGGTAAGGAAATTCTTTTATGTTGAGCAACTTATAAGTAGTGGCATGGCATCTAGGTCTAAAGAGGTCATTATCCCAATGTACTCTGCCCTTATCAGACCAATCATAGAGTAGAATTCTCCCTTCGGTATGTACCTGACCAGGCATATGCATCAACTATAACAACCTCAGGAGGGAGTTTCTTACAAAAAGAATACAAGACATAACAAACATGCCTTATGCAGAGTGCCTTAAAGCCCTTTCCCTCTACTCAGTCTCCAATAGATTGATGATCAATGCCTGGGTTACAGGGCATCTACAAGCCCCATACTTATGAATCTCCTGCATATTCGTAAGTCAAGCAGCACCAGCAATACAAGGCCTATGGACCTGAATATCGTGAAGCGTAGTTTGTCTATTGCCCAGTTTAAGCACAACCTAGACCAGTGGATGGGAGATAGGAAATTTATACAGGGCATGGCACCCATATCTCATATGGGCAGAGGTAGCTTATAAATGCCTAGCCCTCAATGTCCTATTTGGATACAGGACATCATTATTCTTTTGGGAAGACTTAGCAGGCTTGGAATGGCTGCCTGGGTCATTAGCCTAGTAACAATCTATGAATATAAGAGGCCATGCATCTTACATCTGCTTTTTCAGAAACAAAAATAAATTACCTTGCATGGTAGAATTTTGCAGTATAGTTGATTAAAGTCTACAGATTTTGCACTGTCTCTTTCATAATGTGTTTATATTTTTCCATCATTTTTGACACTTTATGTATTTTAAACATTTGTTTATGAGTAGCATCCCACATTCCTATTGGACTCTGAAAAAGTTATGTGCTATTTGGTACTCACATTTTATGTTAATCAAATCTCCAGATTTTTGCCAGACAAAAATCACAAAGTGCTGTTATAGGCTCCAGGTCCTATTCATGTGTCTTTCTCTTGTTTTACTATCATATGTTTCATTCCCCTAAAAGTAAATATTCCTATAATCAATGTGCAAATTACGCCAGAGTGTTTGACACTTCCTAATGCTGTTTATGCCTAGATTCAACTGCCACTCCTGAGCTGGGAAGTTGAAAGATATGGGGTCCTTTCTCACATCTGTCCTGCTTATTCCATATTTGCTCCCCTTTTGTTGTTGCCACTGTTTGCTTCCCCTTTTCATTTCTGTCCTATACCCACATTTCTAAAATGCAAGCTTATAAAAATAATTTCTCTGCATTATTCTAATATTCCCTTGCAATGTGTGTTTTCTAATCCTTTCACTGTTTGTTTTTCTGTGGCATCACTTGACAATGCATTGCTCTCTAGAATATCAGTTAAACAGGAAGCATTCAAAATAATTTTGTTCTATCAAAATACCCATATTATGCACTAATAGCTTGTGACGCCAATATGAGGGGAAGTAAACATAGTATATGCATATGACATTTTACACTGTTCAGTGTATACATGCAGTGCTATATGCATTGTTTGTACACTGGTTGAAGTGCTTTAATTCTCTGAAGGCTGTTAGCTGATGTTCGCTTTTTCAATAGTCATCACTATTCTAACATTTCCTTCTAATGTGCATTTTGGGATCCTTGAGCTATAAGTTCTTCTGTGGCATCACTCAACAATGCTCTGGTCTGTAAAATGTCAGTTAAGCAGGAAGGGGCGTTCAAAGCCATTGAGATCTAACTTGCATCAGATTGCCAAAATATCTGTATAGTGCACTAATAACTTAACCTGCCAATATGATGTAACATAAGTATAATATGTGTAGGTGACAGTTTCCCTGGCTCAGTACATTCCTGCACTGCTGTGTACATTGCCAATGCACTGGCAGAAAGGCTTTCATCCCCTGATAGCTGATATGTCATTTTACAATACGTTTTCAGTCCTCAACACTGTTCTAACATTTTACTGAAATTAGTGTCTTCAGACCCTATCAGTGTGATTTATTCTGTAACATCACTTAATAATTTACTGGTCTATAAAATAGTATTGCCAAGAGAATAGTTTAAAACACTTATAGGTACATTTTTCTTGTCTTTTTATAATGTGTTTCATTCCCCTGAAATGTGTTATACTGAAACAATACCTACAAATGTTTCTGTGGCGTAACTAGCTATGAGTGTGAGTGGTGTGGGTTCAACTGCATAAAAGTTTATTTCTCGTTTATTTCTAGTGCTGTGTTCCATTCCACTGAAATATGTTTTCCAAAAGATTTATCAAGGGGTGCTGCTGTGGCATGTCAAGCTAATGAACTGCTCTAGAGAATATTAGTGATGAAGGCAGCTGTTCAAATCCTATTAGGTGCATATCTCATTTCTTTCTATCATGGGTTCCAGTCCACTGAAATATGTTTACTGGAAAACTTTTCCACAAGTGCTTCTGTGGCATGCCAAAATAATGCACTGGCTTATAGACTATCAGTGATGAAGGCAGGGTTTCAAACCCATTTAGGTGTATGTCTCTTTTCTTCCTATTATGAGTTCCATATCCCTGAAATGATTCTTATCATTAGGCTGTAAATCATGTCAGGGAGTTTGGCACTTTCTGACAAAATGTATTTATTAATTCATCTACCATTACTAATTCTGTTCATTCCTAATTTTCTCACTTCATCTACTACCCTCTGCTTGTGTTTTCTTTTTTTTTCATCTCTGCCCTGTACTACCCTTTCAAACCTATAATATGGTCAAAACATAGACATGTACCACACACGTGTTCACAAATGGCTTATAATTCAAAAATCATCTTTCAGTGATCATACATCATGTGGCCTTTGTCAGATAGCAACATTGATGGCTAATATCATCTAATAAATGGTACTCCATATCCTCTGACAAAAATGAGGAAAAATCCTTGCCATAAGCTAGCCAGTCACTTAAGTGAGTCAAGTCTCGCTGCACATACCAGTCTTAAATAATGAACAGTTACTGCCATTATTCACACTCCTTTGATGGGTCAGCTAACTCATGCAATTATTCTTAGTATGTCAATGCACTGCTTAGGGGTTTCAATTTCCCTGGGAATTGTATGTGGTTTTGCAACTGTTCAGTTTGTAGGATGCACATTTGCTACATTTCCATGATATGTGTGTTTTACAACCTGTTTTTCTGTAACTGCTTCAGTTGCTCACCTTGCCAGTAAACTGTGGATATACTGGCAGGTGGACTAAACTAATAGATTAGTGTGTCAAGCGTTCCTTTTACCACTCTGATTAACATAACTGCCCCTTCTATAACCTAAACCACAATGATGTAGAAGCATCAATCATTCTTTGCCTTAATTTTATCATCATCGTGACCAAAAAGCCTTCCACAAAGTTGTATAAAACTGCTTTCCCCTGGATTTAGAAACTATTTTAACATATCCCAACCCTGGGGATAGTATCAGGTGCACTTAAAGATAAATGGTGTAGCTGGGTAGTTGGTGGTCAGCTGGCAGCATACAAAAGGAAGGCTGAAATCATCTTAATACATATTCAACTCTGCAAACCTATATCATATGTCTGACCCCATGCAAGGTAAATGTTGCAACAAACCTATTTAGAATGTTTGTTCTTCTTATCCAACTATGTGTGACCTTTTTACTCTTTGGTTTGAATGTTATTTGGGATATTTTGCAGGTTTGGTTAAGCTCTAACTTTCTAAAGTATAGATAAACAATCCAGTTATGATGTATTGATGATATCAGAAAAAGTTTTTACTTAATGGTTCGTCTACATAATATATGCAGTATATCTTATATATATATGTATGTATATATATATATATATATATATATATATATATATATATATATATATATATATATATATATATTTATATATGTGTGTGTGTGTGTCTGTGTGTGTGTGTATATATATATATATATGGGTCTATCTGACTACGTCGACAAGTCAGAACGCCGACAGCGAGAACACCGGCCAGAAGA
Source organism: Protopterus annectens (assembly GCF_019279795.1). NCBI lineage: Eukaryota > Metazoa > Chordata > Ceratodontiformes > Protopteridae > Protopterus > Protopterus annectens. The sequence continues at coordinate 1,259,843,455 of NC_056726.1, forward strand.
TCAAACGGAGAAGACCGACGGATCAAAACCCGACGCTGAGAACATCGACATGGGAAAAGGCTGTGGATGTATCGTAGTGACGGACGTTAGGGTGCGAGTAAGGTAAGTGTGCGACTGTGATAGTTTGTGGGTTAGGCGGGTTAAGTGAGTTAGGGTTAGAGGCTGGCTAGGTAAGTGTCGACTGTGATAGTTTGTGGGTTAGGGCGGTTAAGTGAGTTAGGGTTAGGCCTTGGGCTAGGTAAGTGTCACGACTGTGATAGTTTGTGGGTTAGCGGGTTAAGTGAGTTAGGTTAGAAGTGCGGGGCGCTAGGTAAGTGTGCGACTGTGATAGTTTGTGGGTTAGGGGCGGGTTAAGTGAGTTAGGGTTAGCGCGGAGCTAGGTAAGTGTCGACTGTGATAGTTTGTGGGTTAGCGGGTTAAGTGAGTTAGGGTTAGGCGCGGGTTAGGTGAGTGTGCGATAGTGGCGGACCTTAGGGTTAGGGTTTGGGTTAAGGTTGTAGGTAGTTGTGTATGTGAGGTTTAGTGTTGGTTTGTAAGGATTTTGGTGTGCTTGTGTTGTGTGTGTGCTTTTGGACGAGGATTTGTTTTGTTTGTTGCTTGTCGGGATTATGGTGTGTCGGGCATGTGAGGTTTCGTGTTTGTGAAATGTCGGTTATGTGGTGTCGGTGATTTCGTTTTCGGCGTTTTGACTTGTCGACGTTGTAAGATAGATCCATATATATATATATATATATATATATATATATATATATATATATATATATATATATATATAGATTCACTTTAGAACATTGAAAGCCCATAACATTGAAATTCAAAACACTGATACCAAAATCTTGAAAATTCAAAACACTGAAAACGCAAAACATTGAATCCCATAACACTGAAATAGCATAGGAAAGCAACATGTAATAAATTTCAGCACAACTACATACAGAAACAAAAAACAAACCATATTACACTGCTTCAAATATAAGCAGGGGAAAAGCCCCCCTGCACCCCCCCATTTGGAGGGCTGTGCCTCCCACAACCCCTGCTACTTAAATATATCAACTCCGAGATCACACTACACTACACTGAGATATGTTATGTTGTAGTATAGCAAATAAGAAGGGAACATGACTGAGGTTACCTATGAAACTCTAGTACACACACAGGCACACACACACACACACACACACACACACACACACACACACACACACACACACACACACATAAATGCGCACACAATCACACACCCACACATATTAGTTCCCCCTGTAAAATACTGAGTTCCACATCTCTCTGCAAAATCAATTACGTGGTTGTTGATAGTTGGCATACTGGTTGCCAAAGAAGTGGTAGGTCAACTTTGATTGAATCTATTCCAATACGATAGACTTTAAACTGCACAACAGAAATACTCCGGTAATCCAAAAGCTCAACAGCCCCTCAAGTAGTACACTCGATGCAGATCTTAACGTCTGAAAAGTTTATTTAAAAACAAACAGCGTTTTCGTTGCTACAAGCAACTTCATCAGAAACAAGTATAACAAAGTATAACACAGTATTTTGCACCATTCCTTCAGTTTAAAAAGCCAGTGTAGTGGCGTAGAACCAATCATTCAGCTTGCTTAAATACATATAATTAATATTAAATAGTCATCTAATTTTATATATGTGAGACATTAATTAAACGTCCTGAGTCTCGCCAAAGCTAAATAAAAAGATCATTCTTGTTCCTTAAATTTCTTAGTAAATATACAAGAAAATATATACTAAAATAAATTCCCCATATGGAGGCTAGCGAATGGACTGAACTAATGCTGAGACATCTCGAAGCTTCAAACGACGAGATCAGTTTAGTGACAGAACTTATTGATATTATTTTGAGTAACAACTTTTTTACTTTCAATAACTGTCACTATTTACAAAAACAAGGTGTAGCCATGGGCTCACCTTGTGGAGCTAGCTTAGCAAACATCTTTGTAGCCCATTGGGAGAAATTATTTATCTTTGACGTAAATTATAGGAAGGACAGAATAAAACTTTATACTAGATTTCTTGATGACACTTTTGTCATCTTTAGAGGAGACCAACAAGAAGCAGCGGAATTTGTTGAATATTTAAACACAACAACCAGCTTCTTCAAATTCACTTACACTTACAGTTCGAACTGTATTGATTATTTAGATCTCACTTTAACTAGAGATATGAGTTTGAACAGAATAACATTGAATATTTTTAGAAAACCAACATATTGTAACTCTTACTTACACTTTTCAAGTGCCCACCCTTACAAACAAAAACGTTCTATTGTCAAAGGACAACTAGTGAGGGCATCAAGATTATGCACACTAGATGTTGATTTTAACAGCGAATGTGAAAATTTAAACAACATGTTCATAAATCGTGGTTATCCAAAATCATTAATATCAGACTTAATTTTGGAAATTAAATCTAAACGGACGAGAGGGACACTGACAGCAATTTTACAAAATAAAGAACTAAGGAATGAGACTGTGAACAGTCATAATCACATCTCTCATGTTAATAGTATATCAACAATAACAATGACTGAAGAGTCAATGCCAGAACAAACTAGTGAAGTTAGCCTTCTTAAGAACGAGTATAATAGGAGTTTTATAACAACTTATAATAAAGATAGTGATGCAACTGTGTCAATATTATTCGGGAACTGGCAACTAATAGGTAAAGATCTAAGCCTTTTAACTAAACTAGGTTCAAGATTTCATATAATTTTCAAGAAGGGAACTAATTTGAAAAAAACATTAGAAAATAAATCTTTAACGTTCGCTAATAAAACCAAAGGATGCTTCCAATGTGGAGTGTGCAGTATGTGTAAGAATATTAAATCTATGAATAACTTTTCTGTACATACAATCAACACAAGATTTATGATAAAACAAAGACTAGACTGTAACTCCAAAAGTATCATCTATTTAGCTCTCTGTAACTCTTGTCCAGCCTATTATATAGGCAAAACTGACCGTAGATTTAGAGACAGGGTGTACGAACATATGTATGCTATTTCTAAAAATAAAAAAGAAAATGCCTTAGCAATACATATTGTACAGTTCCCCTGTCATGCATTTACATTCACAGCTATCGATCAAATAACAGAGAACATTAGAGGTGGTCCAACCTCTCTTTTACTTGAATGTGCTGAATTGATTTGGCAATTGAAACTGAATGCATGTATATATCCAGGTTTGAACGAACATTGTAGTATTTCTTGTTGGCTGAAACTAAAAAGTTATTTGAGACAATAACTTTTATAATCAGTTCAGAATTTTTAGTTTTAAATTGAGCACTTTCTTAAGTTCCTGTTTTGTTAATTGGACTTACTAACATCTATGAGCAATTCTTAATTCTACATTTTATTATATTGGTACAAAACATTAGGAATTAAGTCATACTGTGTTTTTAATGTAGTATTTTTAAATACAAAATTTATTTTAGTATATTTTTTTTGTATATTTACTAAGAAATTTAAGGAACAAGAATGATTTTTTATTTAGCTTTGGCGAGACTCAGGACGTTTAATTAATGTCTCACATATATAAAATTAGATGACTATTTAATATTAATTATATGTATTTAAGCAAGCTGAATGATTGGTTCTACGCCACTACACTGGCTTTATAAACTGAAGGAATGGCGCGAAATACTGTGTTATACTTTGTTATACTTGTTTCTGATGAAGTTGCTTGTAGCAACGAAAACGCTGTTTGTTTTTAAATAAACTTTTCAGACGTTAAGATCTGCATCGAGTGTACTACTTGAGGGGCTGTTGAGCTTTTGGATTACCGGAGTATTTCTGTTGATTGAATCTATGTCAGATCATCAAACTACTGAAAATTTGAATATGATCGAATTTATGGAACTTCGAACGTTAAAAAAAAAAAAACTTTCTCTTTTTAACATTTTTGCAGTGGAGCAAGCACCCCTGCACCCCCACACTCCCTGCTAATTAAATATACCAACTCTGAGATCGCATTACAGTGAGGAAAACAATAAAGTTCCCGTTACGTGCTGTTTGGCAATCTCCATTCAAAATGTTCTAAGTTTCAAAACTTCGATCATATGGTCTCAGCTATATTAATTTTGAAGTTTTGAAACTTCGATCATCTGATAGGGATCCCTTTGATCATATTTATGTATGGATGCCATAAGTTTGTCAAGTTGTCAGCTTATCAGGTGGTTTACAGTGCAGTGAAAGTGTTCATAAATTAGTTTGAGTGTGAAAGTTAGTGAGTGTGAAGTATTTGCATGCATTGTGTTGTGGTATTTGCAGTGTATGTGATGCTGAGTATGAAAATGCAGCAGTAGGACAGTGTTTAGTAAGCATGTGATGCTTGGTATGTTTGGGTAGTTGTACGGTGTGTGACAGGTGTATGCATGAATTTATATGTATATGATGTTGTTTAATGTGAGTTGTTATGTTGGCCTACAAGAGTATACGCCTTTACTGTTATATTTATCTGACCAGGGAGTTAGGCTATATAATTGGGGATGGGAGGTGTGAAAAAAGTGCTGTTTATGTATAGGTTCCTAGGTTCATAGGTGTGTACTAGGCTAAAGGTCCTGGAGCCTTTACAAGCCTAGCCCATAGGATTACCCTGGCATCGTGCCGCTCGACATTAGTTCCCAGTGCCTCTGTCGAGTAGAGCCACTGGAGTGATCCCCGGGGTGAATTTTCTATTTCCCATCCACTCATCAAGATTTATCTTGAAGAGGGCCAGTGAGATGCTCTGTTTGACATGTATGGGAAGTCTATTCCATAGCATGGGCAGTCTCTGGGTTAATTTTCTATTTCCCATCCACTCATCAAGATTTATCTTGAAGAGGGCCAGTGAGATGCTCTGTTTGACATGTATGGGAAGTCTAGCCCTGGGTTATGAACCTGTCCTTCCAGTATGTTCTGCTGATTGTGGTAATAAAGTTGAGGTCTCTGGAGCGTGTGGTGCGGAGGGATTGGGCTTTCTTTAGATATAGCATTTCTAACAGAGCTGGGTCAGACATGGCTTTGTAAGTCAAGCAGAGGTCGCCTCTAAGTAGGCAATATGAGACAGAGAATAGTTGGAGTTTTTTGAATCTGTCCATATAGGACAAGTGTTTAAGGCCTACTATCATCTTTGTGAGGTACTTTTGAGGCCTCTCCAGTTGTTGCAGGTGTCTAGTGAGGTACATGCCAAATGGGGCATTGTACTCAATGATTGGCCTAATGAGGGAAGAGTACAAAGAGACAATGACCTCTTTCTTCCTGGATGCAAAACCCTTAGCAATGAGATGTGCCACATCGAAGGACTTTTTGACCACAGTGGCAATGTCGTGGTTAGGAATGTGGACATGGTTGGGGACCTATAGCAGGCTACAACATGAATTGCTGTCTTAACCAATGTTAGCTGCACCTGAAGTATCTTTGATGCGTTATGTTGGGCTACCAGTCTGGAGGTGTGCTCATTCTTTATGAATATGGAAACACCACTCCCTTTGGAGCTTCGGTCCAAGTTCTGGGGCCAAAAGGTGTGGAATGAGTTATAGCCTGGTAGTGCAGGAGTGCTTTCTGCTGCTTCGAACCAGGTCTCTATTACAGCACAAATGTCAATGTTCTCCATTTTAAGGAGTGCTTTAAGCGAGTACATTTTGAGATTTAGACTTCTAGCATTGAGCAGCATGACCCTCAGATTGCATTTGTTTGTAGCTGTTATGATGGTAATTTGGAATATGGAACACAGCCTAAAAAAGGCACTATAGGGGGGGCAAGAGCCTTGGCCAGTATTCAGAAGCCCAGGGGTGACAGATGCAGGCCATGTCTGGCAAAGCATCAAGGTCTGTCAATCATGTCATCCCAGGCAGACGGATACTGAATTCCCTTGGAATGACACCAGAAACTTAGCCAATTGTTGAAATCAATCATTTTCTGCTTGTACTGTGGTATCATTCTGGGTGATGGTAGGATGCTGCTCAGGGCTAGCGTCATACGTGTCTGGGTTACATAATCCGAGAGCACCTCCATTTCTCTTTTCATGTAGTCCAGAGGTACATCTCTGGTCATTCACACCCACACATACAAAGACAGAGTTATATACCTGTTGTTGAGGGACCTGAGTGAGTGAGTTATGTGGCAGATCCTGGCACCTGACAGGCAGCTGACTGTTATTTTCTCCTTATTCAACCTAGTAAGTGGGACATCAGTGTGCCTGACTATCGAGTCACCTATGACTATTGCATTGGGCATGCTGTTTTGCCTTACGAGCATTAGTTGAGTAGCACACTGTTTAGGAGAGTTATGTGTCTCATGATTAGTGTTGTGTAGTGGTGGTCAAGTGCGTTTCTGCCTTGGAGGCCTCTACTGTTTGAGTAGGTTTTTATTGAGAGCCTCCATGAAGGTGGCTATGTGGTTTGTGTTTTTATATGAAGGCAGTGCTGGTGTGTGTTCTGGAGGGCTATGTGTTCCATGTGGTGTGGTGACCTTCTCCTCTTGACCAGCCACTCCGGTCTTGGCTGGAGAGTGTGTGGCTTCCAATTTGGATATATATAAGTGCATCTCTCACAAGTCTGAGTGTTAGGAGGTAAGAGGAGAGGGTTGTCAGTGTACATGAGGCAGTTGCTACATTGCCTCAGGATGCCCAAGTTCACCAGGTTAATAGGAAAAAGCACAGGAAACTGACCTTTAGACATTCCTGGAGTGGTGGGCATTAATAATAATTACTGGAGCTGTTTCCTTGTAGAATGTTTAGTGCTGGTAACGCTTTTGTGTGCTACAGTAATTGTTACAAGAAGTCTGGTAAACTGCTAGACTAATAAGCTAGTAAAAGTGCAGGAGAGGAGCGAACTAGCAGATCTAAGAGAAAAATTGAATAACAGACTTTTTGGCACTACTCAGAAGCTTACAAGCAGACCTGGATAAAACAATTCTGTATCTGGACTAGACTAGTTACAGGAAAGGTGGGAAATAAGTGCAAACTCAGGCTTTTAAACCCACAAAGTTGAAAGAGATTGAAAAACTGCCCTAATGGCCAATAAACTACAATTTCTGGGCCAGAAACCACTCGTCTTGTGGTAGGTAGGCTACCTAGTGATTACCACTTCCACTGATAATCAAGAAGACTTCCCTTCAACACAGAAATGCTTGGAGGGGAAGCTCAGAAGTTTACAAACAGTCCTGGATACAGCAAATCTGTATCTGGACTAGACTGGTTACAGGAAAGGCAGGAAACACGCTTAGAAATTTTTTTTACAGAAATGCAACTAAAACAGTACTAAAAACAATTCAAATGCAGTGCAAGCTAGAACACTTGAATTGTACCAATATTAAAGCAAATACAGTTTAAATAAATGCAATTTATTCAAACGGTATTCTGAACTGAATTCAATTATTGTTTTTTTCAACTCTGAACAGTTAAAAAGTGCCAAAAGATATACTTATCAGCTCTATATTTCCAGATTGTTTGAGAAGCACACTCAGTCAGAACACAAGGAAATTCTAGCAATGGTAGATTCTAGCAAAGTGTTCTTTTTTTTTTTTTTTTGTAAAGTGGAAAGGGAGAAAGGAGGAACAGAAGATAATTCAAGGTAAAGAAACTAAGTGGTCTGGCCTTCTCAAATGTTCTCTCTGTATTAGGTAGAATGAGCAAATGACACTAGACTGGGAGGAGTGTCCCAGATCAAATTTACAGTAGGGGTGGGAAACTGCAAAGCCACCAAGTATAAGAACAAGATACCAATAGGGAAGGATGGTGAAAAACTATTTTACATCTACCACCTACACTATTTTAGGCAGAAAACACTACAGAAAGGTTTATCACAGCAGAAATACAGCAGTGAGCCACTAAATTAAAGTTTTAAACGGATAAAGGAGCAAGGAGACTCTAGAGAATGCTTTTAACTGCAAACAAATCAGTTATATCATGCACTCCTTGGCTGGAAATCAGAACAAACAGATGTTTAACAAATGGAGAAAATTTCCAGTTAATACTTTACACACAGTGAAACTAGCTAGAAAAGCTTTACAAACAGTGTGACAGAAAAAACTTATTTATCAGGCCCTGTGAGGCAGACAGTTTTAGTAAAACCATGCAGATCAGTTTATAGCTATAAAATACAGTAAAAGGTATTCAGCAGACAATAAAAAGTGCTATAAATATCTAGAATAAGCAATAACTAGTAAACATAAACAAAAAAACAGGATACTTATTGTTATATATCACAGACAGAGTTTGGTCAGTGCCCCTCCTCTGTTTAGCTCTGTGTGAAATGGCAGAAACACTCACAAGGTAACTTCTTAAGTAACAGAAGGTTGAAACCTGAAACAACTTTAAAAAAAGCTCTAAAGAACCATTGAGGTGCTTACTCCAAGCCCTACACCAGACAACCATAACCAGTCAATGACCATAAACACTACACTCTCACTGAAGTGGAAATGGCTTTTGCTAAACTAAGATGGCCTGGAAAATGTGCTCAGAACACACAGCCTCTGAAACAGACAACTAGGCCCAGAAACACAATCCTGAATATGGACAATGCTACAGCTACTACCTACACTATTTTAGGCAGAAAGCACTACAGAAATGTTTATGTATGCTGGTGAATGTGTTGTGATCTAAAGATCAGCAGTCAGCTGAATAAAAAGGTTAATCCTTTCAAAATTCTGGAAGGAAATGAAGGCCAGATTGAGAGGTCCTGAGAAAGAATAAAAAGGGAATGGGGAAGGAATAACATTCAGTCAATGGAGAAGCAGCATGCAGAAGAAAGGGCAGTGGGGTAGAAGCAGCTGTTTGGGATGCTAGCTGAGACCTCATGGGGTCTCAATAGACAGCAGACTTTTTCTGTCAACAGGAGATGAATGTATATGTATGTTTACTTATTGACACTAAAGTTTATATTTTTTGAAGCAGACTGAATTTAGGATATAGGGGTGGCCACGGTGGTGCAGCGGTTAGTGTTACTGCCTCACAGCAAGAGGTTCTCCTGTTCGATTCTTGACTAGGATGCCTTTTGTATGGAGTCTGCATGTCCTCACTGTGGTCATGTGGGTTTCCTGAAGGTACTCTGCTTTCCTCCCACATTCTAAAGACATGTTACAATTGCACTGGACACTATAAATTGGCCCTAGGTGTGAGTGTGTGCATCTGTCTGCCTTCTGTGGAAGGTTGGGCACCCGGTTAGCAACTCGACACCATAAAACTCCACTGCCAATCATTCTGCAGACCCTGGTTCTGCTGTGATGACCTCTAATGGGAAAAGCCAAAAAAAGAAGAAGACAGAATTCAGGATCTAAGGCAACAATGCAGTGCAAAGGATCTTCTCCAATAAATCAGATACTGTTCTAAGGGTGTAACAAACCAGAACATCATTGCGTAGCAATAGATGCAACTTGCATGGATTTCACTAAAACTTTGAACAACTACAATACAGTACACAAGAGGATGTTACATTAAATTAGGACACAAAAACGTAAGTGCTCAAGTTTGTGGAACTGCTCAGAAATGAGTAAATGACAAATTAAAGGAATAAACCATGATTGATAAATAACAAAAATTACAGATTGAACATTATAGTACTACAAAATAAGAAACTTCAATGCAACAACACCAAAACAAACATGTCTGCATGGTGTCAGAGTTAAGATTATTTTTAGTGCAATTTATAGGGTTTGAGTTAGAGTTAGGGACAGGGTTAGCACACATGAGTTCAGTTCCACTCTCCTACCTTCATCAATATTCATGCATGACTCACAGGCCTTTTCTCATGCAATCCATCCATCTCTTTGCTGGATGGCCCTCATTTCATCTTGTCTTCTTCCTATCTCTCCCAAAACATCTTCAAGAAATCATATTCTGCTTTCTTACACATTTGCCCAAACCACCATAATCTGTTCTCTTTGAATGGGGTAACTCCATCCATATACATTACACTAAAAATTACCCTATCTCTAAACCTAACATTAACACTAAACAAGACAGTCACACATCATATATTAATCTTTACTCTGTGCACTCTGTAAATCTAATCCTTTCCCTAACCCTTAGTCTTACCCTAATACTCTAAAACATCCACATATATACATGCAGCCAGAATACCAAAACAGTCAGTATATCTGAATGTTTTGGCATTCCTTTAAACTCACAGCTCACATATATAAATTCTCCACTCCCAATTTGTCCTTTAGGTAGATTGTGATCTCTCTGTTGACAAACACCCAAAATAAACAATGTTAAAGGGTACACATGATAGTAACAATTTATTTATTTATTTGATATTTGTTTACTGGGGGAGTCCAACTGGGTCAACAGAACTCATTTTCAGTGGAGGCCTGGGGAGAAAAGCTCCACTTACAGGCATTTAAAACATTACAAAAACATACTCCACGTACAGAAATTTAAGACATTGCAACATACTCATGGCATTAAAATTCATTACAATAAACTTCTTTGTAAGATCATGAAAAATCAACAGACGATATCACTTGGCACATGTGATCATGGCAGTCAATTATACTACAATAAACTTCTCAAGAGTTGAAAACAACTAAATCTCCAGATTAACAGCACCGAGTAGATGGGAGTTAGAATAAGCTTCTCATATGTTGAAGATAGGCTCAAATAAGGAGAATAATAGCACTGGAATTTAAAAGTGCAGACGGAGTGGGAGTTAAAAGAGACAGAAAGATAGTACAGATTGAGCGAGAGTTTAAGGTGACAAAAAGAGAAAAAGGGTAGGGCGTGAAAGACAGCTGGAGTTTAAAGAGTGAGAGAAAAAGAGGAGGGGAAGTAGACAGGTAGCTGAGGTAGAGGAGAGATTAACCTAGTGTTGTACAGGTGCAGAGCTATGTGTTATTTAGATATGGGTTTTTAAAGGGTAGGTTTTATATTAGGAGATATGACTGAACAAGAGTTGTTCAGAGTGATCAGTACTGAAGAAAATCTTCTTTAAAGCATCCAACTCATGTGAAACAGAGCCCCTCCCTGGCCCTCTTCAAAGGCAACCTAGATCAATGGATGGGTGACAGCAAATTCACTCCTGAGGTGGCACCCACTGGAAAGAGGAAGTCAGTATTAACTACCATAGACTCTTACATCTGCAAACTTCATTCACCTAACTACCAAAAACTGGGGCAAATCAGGATAAATATGGCTAGACGTGTAAGGGCTCTAGGGCCGTTAGTCTAGCAACCGTCTATGAACGCAGGAACCTACAAGACTTCATTAAGTTATGGTAAACGTAGACTTGGAGAAGATGGTATGACACTTCAAAGTAACAATTCTGTCTGGATTCTAGAAAAAAAATGAAATGGGATTTAAACAGATCTGAACATTGGAAAAGTATCTGCAATAAGTCAGATTAAAGAAGTACAAAATCCCTTACCATGTCATGATAACAAAACAAAGTACACGATGGAGTAAACATTAGCCATGAAAGGGATCTGATGATAATCATATCTAATGATATTCAAGTGTACAGGTAATGTAGCAAAGTGACTATGGTATGTAGGTGATGTAGATGTACAAGCAGCAGCAGAGCTGTAGTATATTTAGTTAATTAGTTAGCTAGTTAGTTAATTACTTTTGTTTGTTTGTTTCTTTCTTTCTTTGTTTATAAGTTCATAAATTCAAGAGCAGTGTTATTACCCTAAGGCCTTCAAGGAGCACAGACTTTGAAAAAGAAGGATTGAAGGTTATTACCCTAAGGCCTTCAAGGAGCACAGACTTTGAAAAAGAAGGATTGAAGGTCTCAGATCCATCCCACAAATCTAATTAAAAAAAAATAACATTAACTGAAGAACAAACTCAGAGGGTCTATATCAGAACGTTGAACATTTAGGTTGTTGGATGACTAAACGTCAACACCTAAATGTCAAACACCCAAAACTGCGACTGGACAATTACACAAATTTTTTCCCCATGAAAAAATTTGCTTGGCCAACAAAAAAAAAAAAACTTTAAAAGCCTAATCAAGTGGGGGGCTTCACCCCAACATCCCCCAACATGGGGGGCTGTGTCCCCCACAACCCCTTTAACTAAAAATACCAACTCCGAGATCATTCTACATCAGAAAAAGGGCAAATCCCCAATGACAGCCAAGTGAATTTTTTTCCTTGGGGAAAAAATTAATGTAAATGGCCGGTCATGGTTTTGAGTGTTCGACATTTATGAGTCAACATTTAGGCATTTGACAACCTAAACATTCAACAACGTAATTGGAACCCAACTCAGATGGGAAGATAATTCCATAAAACAGGTAAAGATTGTGTCATAAAGTTTTTTCTTAGTTTGATTTTATTATTGCCATCTTCTTAATTTAGGCCCTTAAACTTTGAGGACCTAATCATATCTTACAGCTCAAGATTCAACAACATTTTAAAGTCCTCACTCCTAAAAGTCTTATAAGCCAGAATCATTTTGCCTCTATAGTGTCTGTAATGCTTAGAAAATAAGTTCAAAATTTTGAGTTTGTCAGTATAATTAATGTTAAATAAACTATGAATGTTCTATGTGAATTTTCTTTGTACTCTCTCTATTCTACCTAACTTTTGAATACATACAGAAACAGTTATTATATTCCAGATCTGGTCTAATAAACATTTTATATAAGTTATTCATGAAATATATGTTTCTATTTAAAAATATCTTTGACAGCATATCCAACTGAGCCAGTGACTTGTTAATAGCAATGTCCATATTTTTAGAAAAAGAAAAATCATTTGAAATTATTGTACTAAGATCTTTATCCTGAGAACCTCTTCCAAGTCCACTCTTGTAAAATAATATTCTGATTCATTTTAGGTTTACCAAAGTACGTTACTTCACATTTACCAATACTTAAAGTAATACCTACATCAGATGACCAGTAACTCATTTCTGTTAAATATTGGTTGAAGCCTACAACATCTGTATTACTAGACATATCAAAGCCAATTTTTTGGCAATCTACTATTTATTTAACTGATGCGGTGGTATTGTGGAAAAAAATAAGATCAAACTAATCATAGAACCCTGGGGAATGCCTCTCTGAACTTTCATTTCAGTAGAAATGTGCCCTTTTAGTGCTGCGCATTGAATTCTATCTGTCAAACAATTAGTTATCCATTTTATGATAAAAGGATTATAATCCAACTCACATAATAATTTATATATTGTTAAATATGAAAGAGAGAGTGAATTGCCTTTGCTAAGTCCAAAAAGGCAACTCCACAGGAAAAGCCAGCATCAATAGTAAGGGTCAGTCATCTATAAAAATCCACCAGGCTGCTCAATATTGACCTACCCTTTAAAACCCCATTTTGATGAATTTCCACAATATCTGGATATTTGTTGTCATGTTCTATCAAATCAGTTATATGTCTCTGAAAACACTTACAAATTGGAGAGGTAGGACTAACTGGTCCAGCTTACTTTTGGAAACTAGGCAAAGACACTGATGACAATTCTATTTATTTATTTGCCTTTGCTTACTAGGAAAGTAAGAATATACATTGAACTCCTTTTCAGTTGATGCCTGGGGAGAACAGCTTCAACGTTACAATAATACATGAAACAGAGGCATATAAAACACAAATGTAAAGTAATTCATAAAACAAGATCAAAATACAAGTATGTGTATCTGTAGCACTCATTCATGTTACTTGTACTCTACTCCTGTAGAAGAAATGAACTGTTACAGCCTGACCTGGTCCCGGATAAGTATGTACAAAATGCAACACAAGAGATATAGCACACACATAAATACCCAGAATAATATGCAGAATGTTTATAAGGTAAATGTATTGTCTCGAACAGTACTGAAATATCATTAATATGAAACATTACCTAGATAGTTCTACTATTTCAATAATTATGAGAATATTGCCGTACTGGGTAGTAAAACAGAAGCTTTGTCAATGTGGGACCTGGGGCCTAAGAGATTGATGAAAGCATGGATCATCTTTGCAAATAAGCTGCATGCTGATCTAACATGCAAGTCTTTAAGCCTTTCTCTAAAATATTGATGTCTTGGGTCTTCGCTACCTAGTCTATAATGGCATTTCTGCAGTGGGTAGCTGTAACCGAGAAGGTTTTATCAGTTTTTATACAATGAATGTACATTACCATGAGACCCACCTTAGAGTTGTTTGCCCAATTTTGAAGGAGTTATTTCCAAAATAATTCAGCTAATATTAAGTAAATCTGCAAAGTGGTACAGCAGCATTTTTATGCTGAAAAGTAGAGGAAATGAGAATGTATTTGCCAGAGAAAGCAAGGCAAAAAAGAACAATGAAAGCAAGGAGAAAACACTTTAGGGAATAAACAAGGGACAGAAAAGCATCATACTTCTGGTAAGTAGTTGTATGAGAACAAAGGGTTTGTTATGATTTTAGCTGTAACCACAAGAAGGCATTAGCTATGGGACTGAGGAAATGCTAGAAGGTGCTTCTCATGTAACAGCAGTGAAAGCAGTGAATCATTTTTGTAAGTCATGGCACAATATGTCTTTTAACAAAAGAAAAGTAATTTATATATTACTTGTCATTTGAAAAGTATTGTAGGCTGAACTGTTCTGTTTTTCTGTTCATTTACCTGTCTGTCTAGGCACAGTGGTGTGTGCTTAATGAAGTAAATATTATTACAAGATATACTATGTTATTTTATTTTATTTTATTTTATTTTCCCTTTGCTGACTGGATCAGTCTCATTAGGACAGCAGCCTTTTTTCAGGGGACACCAAATATGGTATTCATACTGGCTGGAAGAAATTTGGCTAGGACTCCAGGTAACTCCCACTACTCTTTCTGTTAAGTGCTGTGGGAGTGGGATGTTTTACAGTCACATGAGCTACTATCTGCTCAGGCAGGTGAGACCTTGGTTTAGCATCTCATCCAAAAGATGGTACATTCAGGTGTGCAACACCCCTCAGTTCTGAAGTGCAGTTTCAATAATAGAAAAATGAAACCCGTCCCCTGGGGTGGAAATACAGCCCACAACCTGCTGATCTTGCAGTGTCAAAAGTAAACCTGCTACCAGATGAGCTACTGATGCTGCATGCAAAAATAATGGTTCCCCATAGTCATGTTGTGGTTCTCTGAGCTCCCTATCAGAAGTGACAGACCAAATACTGTGACTCTTTGGACCTCAGTACATAAACTGCAATGAAAAATAGTCAACTATGAAACTCACTTACTCTTTTGAGTGTTTTTTACAGGTGGGTGTCACCTTATTGCTTCCCCAAGTGTAAAGTTGTGCCCACACAAATGTGGTATTTACTTACACAAGCTGTGAGATTACTGTACCTTGGATTAGGGAGAATACTCCTGGACAACAAACCCTTAGGCTTATCTTTATGTATATCTGTCTATTCATATTAATTTCAGGTATGGCAGTTATGATCCTTGGAATTTCAACAGGCACTCACTTGGATCTGAAGTATGAACTGTACATTTGTCTCCAGCATGTCTCATTTCTTTTTCTGAACTATCCACCAGCATCATGGCTGTTCTCCTGACATTGAACAGAGACAATTTTGGTATCATTCATTTTGGGAATTGTGGTGTTTGTCAGGTTGGGATGTTCACTAGATGAACTCTGCCTAAAAGGGCACAATGAGAGTAAGAGTTTAACCAGTATGTAGAAGGTGTGAGACAAAAGATCTAGACCATCTTTTGAAAAGAAGTTGAACTGTTAATCATCTTGTCTGAGGATGATATGTAATGGATCTCTCTGAAATGGCATCAGCAACTTAGCTAATTATTGAATCCAGTTATTTTTTCCTTGAGGCAACATTCTAGATTAAAGGAGGGATCTACACAGAACCACTGAAACTGGTGTGGTAAACAACATATCCATCTGCATGGTCTTGAGGGGCTTGCTAGGCAGGTCACTTACCCCTACATGGACTACACGCATGTCATAGTCATACTTGTTGGAGGCGGAGTCTGTGTGCTTAATAGTGTCAACATCCCAATAGCTGAATTACGCCAGCCATACATGGGACTGGTTAGCTGTTGGTGGCATGTTGATGTGGGTGTTCATATGGCAGTATACAGAGTACATATACTAAGGGAGCTAACGCAGAGTCCTAGTCTTTAGAGTTTAGGAGGCTTGGTTACATTTTTTTTTGACAGCATCAGCAGCAGTTTTCTATTGTTAGTATAATGATGTTGCATTTGCTTAGGTGAGGGTGTGACATTGTGAACAAGTGAACTGTGAGGGGCAGTATTTGCATGTCTCACAATGGCATATTCAGGGTTAAGTAAAAGTTCATTGACAGTTAGTATGGCACAGTTTTTACACTGCCTTATGGCACCAAGTGCTAAAAGGCTGGCAAAGAAGAGGGAGGATCTGCTGCCACTGCATGATAACCAGTGACGAAGTGTGAGAAAGACCCTGTTAGCAAGCAAACAGGATTATGCAGGTTTTTGTAAATTTGGGCTGTTTGGGGGAACTAAAGAGGTGATACATGGAAGCAAGGGACTCACAAACCAATTTATTTTAGCACTTTCATATCAAAACAGTGATAAGACTTCCTCAGATCTGAGGAAGTCTTATCATTGTCGCTAAAATAAATTGGTTTGTGAGTCCCTTGCTTCCATGCATCTCTTTTTTGTTTTTCAAGTGTTGGTTTTAGTTTTATTATGAAATTACAGAGGTGTTTATATAATCTGGACTGTCTGTGGGGATGGCACAAGTGTTTATACAATTTGAGCTGATTGAGAAAGACTACAGAGGTGCTTTTTACAGTAAGACTGTTTGAGGGAATAGTAATGTTGAGGTGATAGAGGTACTATTCCTTTTTCTCAGCAACACTGATTAACTGAACCTTTTCAACATGGGATAAGGAGCATTTTCAATAACAACAGAACATTTTTTTTCCATTTTTCAGTTAAGGAAAACAGTTTCTTGTGTGTGTGTGTGTGTGTGTGTGTGTGTGTGTGTGTGTGTGTGTGTGTGTGTGTGTGTGTGTGTGTGTGTGTGTCTGTGAATGTATCTGTGTGCACGTGTGTGTGTGTCTATGTGCACGTGTATGTATGTGTGTGTGTGTGTGTGTGTGTGTGTGTGTGTGTGTGTGTGTGTGTGTGTGTGTGTGTGTGTGTGTGTGTGTGTGTGTGTGTGTGTGTGTGTGTGTGTGTGTGTGTGTGTGTGTGTGTGTGTGTCTGTGTGTGTCTGTCTGAGACAGAGAGAGAGAGACTATCTCAGTACTCCAAAATTTGAACATTTGGAAAAATATACTTTTCTCTACAGCTAATGTCCTGTAGCATAATTGCTGTCTACCTATAGGGTGCAGGCAGCTCAGTTTCCCCTGGTCCATCAATGCTGACTTTCCTGTACTTTCTGAAAAGACTAGTTTGACTGGCTAAGTTTCCCTGAAAAAAAGGTGTTGGTGAATCTTGCCTCAGCAAAATAAATCACAACGTATGACTTCTCCATAGAAAGCCATTCACTGCAGCACATACAGCTGTAATGAATATGTATAACCACTAAATGAAACTATTATAGCAAATTGTGCATTTTATATTCTTCACTTTATCTATCATCCTCTAATCACATTCCATCATGAGTTCAACTAATTGATGATTTTAAGCACTCCTCAGATCCATGCTATTACTTAATTGTTGCACCTACTTTTAAAATATAAACCCTGTTTTATCTGTACCATCTGTGAATGTGTAAGTCACTTTACATTTCTTTCACTGTGTATATTTCCTTATGTTGCTTGTATGGGAAATATCTCAACAAGCACTGTAAATTGCTTACTGCCCTCTGAGAGAACATAAAAAGCAAAGGAACTAAAGATCATTTTCTAACAATCCCATTATGATTCAACTTTTCTAGGTACAGCTGGTCCATTACAATGAGGAACTGTACAGCAATGTTACTGACGCATCTCGGAGTCCCAACGGGCTGGCAGTCATCACGCTTTTTGTAAAGGTGAGTCGGTCTTTTTTCTGCATTAGCTGAAAGCATGTCATGCATTGTTAACTCAGAAAATCATTTTTATGTAAAGGAGGATGAAACTGCAGCTATCTGATTGACTGCAGCTGTTTATCTGAATGTCCATGGCTTTTTGTCTCATGAATCAACTACTGAAAATTAAGTTCTGTGCCCATCATGTTATTTCTCCCAGCATAATGTTATAAAAGGTGACATTTATATTTCATTTTTATACTCACGTCATTATTGCAATGACAAACAGGTGGAAAAATGGATTCAAATTGTTCAATAATCCAAGCATCATCAAAGCAGTTATTCTTAAATGGTTTGAGGCCATGCAATTCTTTATTTCATGTACAACTTTCCTAGTTTAATATATTGCTACTACATCAGCAAACTAAACAAATGCTGCTGCTATTCTGCCCTTTTCATTTTCTTCAATGATCAGTCTTTTACATTTGCCTCTAACCTTGTAACATACCAAGTGCATAGGTAGTGACGTTTAGCTCAGATATTTCCATGTTTGGATACTGTGAAATGAAATGACTCCCTAATGGGGTTTGAACTGGAGACATGAAAAATATATATATATATATATATATATATATATATATATATATATATATATATATACATACGGGTCCCCTGCATTTGTTCGACAAACATAGGGGTGCACTACAAAATCCTGAAAGCCCAAAATCCTGAAACCCAAAATCCTGAGACCAAAATCTTGAAAGTTCAAAATACTGAAAACTCAAAATACTGAATCTCATAATACTGAAAACATACAAAATACCAACACTTACTGTATTCCAACATAAGTACATACAGAAACAAATAAAAGACAAACTATATTACTCTTCTTCGAGTATAAGCAGGGGGGGCAAGCCCCCTTGCACCCCCCACACCGCCTGCTAATTAGATATATCAACTTCAAAACTGCACTTAGTGTAGTGAAGTGCACTCTCGGAGTTGATATATGTAAGTATCAGGAGGTGTGGGGGTGCAGCCCCCCACATGGGGGGTGCAGGGGGGCTTGCCCCCTTCTTGTAGTTGAAGGGTAATATGTCTCTGTATGTACTTGTGCTGGAATATAGTCAGATGCCCTTTGTATATTTCCACTGTGCTCTTTCCAGTATCATCTTGGTTATCTGACTTCACCTGAGCCTGCTGAGCTCATTTTTCTTCTTCCACTTTCCGCATAGCATAGTACAGCTTCTGTGGGAGTTTCTTCATTCAGAAGCCACAGACACCCGTCTATAGCATGCATTTGTTGGAGTTCTGTCAGTACCTCGTTCTTTCACTTTAAGGGCTAAGCAGAAATAACTACTCAGACTGGATGTTTTGTCAGTTCTGCACTGGACTGATGCTTTGTCAGTTATCTTCTAAGCAGTCATTTCTATCCTTCCTAATTCTTACTACTGTATACTGTGTTTCTGATTAATTGCATCTGGTATGACAAACTCAATAACAGCTAATTAAATTACAGTACAATGAAATTAACAAACAAAGCACATAAACTTAACAGCAGACAAAATGTAATACACATTTCATTAATAATATTGCAGAAAATGTATTTTACAGTGGGTGCAATATTTTTCAAGCTGGTAAGAGATGGTAGACAATCCTAACTGCTTTGCCAGGGATAGTTTGCATCTCTCATCCTAAGGCTTCTGTATATTGGCCAAAACCTTGTCCAATCCCAAAGTACCTTTTTTTAGGTAAACCCAGTCTAAACTTCCAACTTAATGAAACAGAGTCTGGGTGGCAATAAGGTATTAATGATCAGTACTAGGATCCTAAACAAAAAACTCCACAGCCTGCAGGCACAACTTATCCTAGAAAATATCAATATATGCAGCATCACAGAGACCTGGTACAAGACCAGTGAAAGCACACTGTCAATGCACGGCATCAATGCCTTTCACTTAGAAAATGCATTAAATTAATGTGCTAAAGGGAGAGGTGTCTCTGAATTCTAAAAAAATACTAAGTAAACAAGATAATGAACTGGGACTCTTTCTCATCCAACTTACTATCAACAAACTCCCTTATCACATCATAGCTAATTACAGCATTTCCTCTATGTCCCCATCATCCCATTCCTCCTATCTAACCAATAAGG
Source organism: Protopterus annectens (assembly GCF_019279795.1). NCBI lineage: Eukaryota > Metazoa > Chordata > Ceratodontiformes > Protopteridae > Protopterus > Protopterus annectens. Next base: position 1,259,863,492 of record NC_056726.1, read on the forward strand.
AGTCTCTACGTATTAAGCCAAACACCATTCTCCAAGGAGACTTCAGCTATCCCTCCATAAACTGAGAGACTTATACATCCTCATACATGAGTGCCCAGAGATATCAGAGACAAAAGAGAGCAACTTGGCATTTCTAGACTTTGAGAAAGCATATCACATGGTCCCAAGGACCTTGAGTTGGACAACCGTATGATGATTCAAAGTCCCAGAAACATTGGAAAAACTAGTACAGGGTTTGTACTAGGACCCAACAACACAATTACAAACAGTGTTCAGACTCACAGAGGAAGGGGATGAGCATCAGAGTTCAGCTCTTGAGCCATCTGCTGTTCATACTGGTGATGGACTACATTAACAAACAGATCAGAGGAGACAGATCAACAAAGCTGCTGTATGTAGATGATGTTACATCATAAGCAGATTCTGAACAGGAACTCCAGTAAATGATAGAGGAATAGAATGCAAAACTGAAGGCACAGGGGTTGAAACTGAGCACAAATAAGACAGTTGTAATGGCAGCAATTAGGAGAAATCAGAAGAAGCGGAGAATTGAGAATGACGGGAAAATAGTGGCTTAAGTTAACAGTTTCAAGTACCTGGGAGGGGTAGTTGAGGAGAAGGGAAGCCTAAATGAGGAGGTCAAAGCTAGAATTAGATGGGCTGCAGCCAACTGAAACAGATGGTAAGAGTATTGCATAACAGAAGAATGCCACAAAGCTGAAAAGTAAGGTGTACAAAGCAGTGGTACGACCAGTACTTCTGCATGGTACAGAAATTTGGACAGTAAGGTAGTTGAGGAAGCTGGAGGTGATGAAGATTGCCTGAGACAAGTAATAGGATGCACACTGTAAGGCAAATGAACAAATGATGACTACAGAGCAAAAGCCAAAGTAGCTAAAATTGTAGAGAAGGTCAAATGGAATAGATTATAGTATTCCAGGTACATGTGCACTAATGCAGATGATTTGCTGAAAAAGGTTTGAGAGAAACTGGATGAAGCCAAGAAGAAACAAAGACTTCCAGCAAAGAAATGGATGGATTGCATGAAATACCTGCAACAGTCAGGCATGACTGCCAAAGAATGTAGGAAATTGGCAAAGAAGCATGAGAGGTTGACATGACACCCTGACTCAATGTAGAAAACTGGAAAAGGGGGTTAATGATGAAAATGAGGATGATGATGATGATGATGATGACGATCATAATGTGTGGAAGAGGTAGACGTACTTCACATTTCAGAAAGCAGACTACGAATGAAATTTGATTAAACTATGGCACCAAACAGAATAAATGCAAACATACATGTGTAGGATATTGGTCATTCTGCTGATGGGCTTACCCAGTATGGAAATGGTATTATCCTTAATATTGTGTACCCAGTTTTCTACTGATTGGCAGTGGCATACCTAGCATATTTAACTCCCGGAGCAGAAAAAAATTGCAACCCCCCCACCACCCCTCAGCAGAGATGATTTTCTAACACCCCCCCTCCATGATAATTGTTTTTAGTAATAATCATGAAATGAAACAAAATAATGGCCAGCAAGGAGCAAGCTAGGAGCAGTGATGAAATCCTCAAAAGGCTCAACCATCCTAGAGGAAGGCTTGTCCCAAACAAATATCATTGAATCATTCAAACCCATCATGCTCAAATTGCATCATTTAGACAGTTTGTCAAAACTAAAAATCATGCACATTCTGTGTAGGTGCCACTATGAGGGGGGATTTCTTCTTGCCTCACAAGTACACTGACCCAGAGTTAGTTATAGTAAGTATAGGTGTGCAAAAGATGCAGACCACTACATGGGCATGGTGGGTCTATGCCCACAAAAAAAAAACATAACTTAAAAAGTAAAGTAGTTAAATGGACTTCTTATATTTTTTTTATCAAAACTCAGTTAAGCCAGTTAGGTTTGTGCAATCATTAAGGTTCTTTGCTGGCACAGCAGCAGGTGGAAATTTTATGAGTTAAAGTTTATGAATAACATCAAAATTACATTTACAGCTTTCAATCTGTTAGAATGGTGCAAAATCCACCTCACCCTCTGTAATCCCCACTTTAATATTATTACCTCGGATTCTGCGTAAACTGAATGTAAAAACAGTGATTTCCTTATATTTGATCAGTTTATGTAATACAAGTACCATTCCTATTTGCAGCTGTCTAATGACTGTATCAATTCTATTTGCCAACTTTTGTCAGCAAGGGCTGGCTAGGAGATGGCAGAAGATCTCATAACATCGTTTTTGTGAGATGACAAAGTCATGTAGTACAAGTAACGTTAAGCTAATCAGTGTTACTTGTCAATGGTGGTGTTATTCATGGAACCATGCTGAAGAAAAAACAGCCATCATCCTCAAATGAATAGATTCTAAAACAGAATCACAGTGGGAAGTCAGATCACATATATGTTGCCCCTGATACAGACTGTTTGCATTTTTGGCAAGTCATTCAAAACTACATAACAATTTGGAGTGGTATGCAAACTGCCCAATTTTCTTTAAAAAATAAAATGAGAAAGACAGAGACAGAGATAAAAAAGAAAATATTTGTTTTATTACTTATGAGCCAATTTAACAAATAGTGTGTGAACAGGTACAATATTCCTTACATAGACATACTTCTCATTGGAATCTGTTCACTTAACTGTACCTCTAAACTGTTTTATTGTGCAGTGAAATGTGATTACCAAAATGTGCATTACAATGTAGTTTTTCTTATATCTCCCTGCTTAATGTAATGTCATTCATTATATTAACTAGTGTCTGAGTAAGCCCAGGTCATGCCTGAAAAGGGCCCTCAGTATACCTCTCAACTGTCCAGATTTTTCCAGAATGTCCAGATTTTTGCCTCATAATTTTGGTATATTCCTCATAAGATTTTTGTTTTCTGGAAAATCTCTGGCAAATCAATGAGGATTGACGTCAGAAAATAATGATAGACATTTGAGTTTCAGACTTCACACCCTTCAGAAAATCAATACTAAAAAAAACTGTTATTGTAACATTTCTTTAGTTTGTAAATGCAATATTTAAAAATCGTCCCTATTTTGGGGCCATTGTACCCCCTTTATTCATGTCTTTGCCCAGATTTCTTGCTCTAAGTGGTTGAGAGGTATGGCTCAGGCTAGTCTAGCCATTTGTTTAACAAACAAAAAAATAAACAAAACAATAAAATATATGGTAACCATTTGAAATGTCTGGACCTGCTAAGATGAGTTCCAAAACACAGAGACTAAATAGCTAAAAAAACATGGATTTACATATACTTTAAATGTGTAGTGAAATTAAATGAGCATTACTGCAACGGTCACTTAAGAGAAATTAGTCAAAACGTGGGATTTGTGCAGATAGTATAACAATTGGAAATGTAGTCAGAACTCATGGAATATTGGTAAGAATGCAGAAGCATTTTGAAGCATACAAAAAACAACAAATAAATATATCATTATTGAATACATGGAAAGAAAGTAGATGGCGATTACAGATAGGTTAACTTTTCCTACATAATGTGTCCAATATTGTTCCTACTGGAAATGGTGTACCTAGCATATTTCACACCCAGAGCAGAAACATTTTTTAACATTCCTCCTGAGCAGAGATTTTTTTCTAGCCCCCTCTCCTCGATGACAATTATTTTTAGCAATAGTCATGAAATGAAACAAAATAATGGCCAGTAAAGAGCTAGGAGCAGTGATCAAACCCCCCAAAAGACTTAAACATCCTATAGGAAAGCTTGTTCAAAACAAATAACTAGTGCCAGAATCACGGACTAAAGCTAAAAGTCAAAACTGCATTATTGTCTCCTTTGGAAACTTGAGTATGACTTTGACAACACAAACCTAAGAGCTGACCCAGTAGTTTGGGATTTGATAACTTATGTGCACAATTGATCCGAAGTTCTATTAGGAACAGATCAAGATGAAGGAAACTTAGGGACATTCTTTAAAATAAATAACGTTTTCAACTTAGTTTCAGAAATACAGCACCCAGAGAGAGAGAGTAAATATTGCAGCATATTTCGTGCAGACGCACACTAGTCATGTAAAGGCAGGCTATAAGCTAAGCAAGAAATACAAGGTTAACTTGCAGACCAAATATCTAAAGCAAATACAAGAACATTCTGTAAAACTGGGGACAGTTTCAAATGTGTTTCATACAATATTTCAATTTATTTCACACAAATGCACACTAGCTGTTAATGCCCGACTTTAAACTGAGCACTAGTTATTTCATCCACAACAAAGCTAGCCAGCCTCCACCCAAGAAAAAAACGTAAATATTCCAGTTTATTTCATACAAATGCACACTAGGCAGCCATTAATACCAAACTTTAAGCTTAAGCTAAATGAATGAAGATATACTCCCATAGCATTGCTAGCCACCCCCATCCAAAAAAAATTTCAACTTATTTCACACAAATGCACATGAGCCAGCCTTTAAAATAATATGAAAAAGGCAAAGGTAATGCCAACTCCCATCCACCCAAAAAAACATAAATATTCAGATTTATTCACTCAAATGCACCTTAAGGGTGGAATTTAAACTTACCAAGTGACTAGGACAAGTTACATTCATTCACAACACAGTGCAGCTAGCCACCACCCCCCCCCACCCAAACAAAAACATAAAATATTCCAATTTATTAACACAAATATTCACTTGGCAACCTTAATGGCAGAATGTAAACTGAGCAAGTGAAAGGGCAAGTTACTTTAATCCACAGCCCAGCTAAATACCCCCACTTCACCAAAATAAAATGAGGGCAGAAGATTGCAATGCAAAAAAAAAACATAAAAATCTACTTTCAATTTATTTAAACAAATGCACGCACACACACTAGTCAAACGTTTAAATATTTAAACAAATGTACACACCCACACCCACACATAGACACACAAGCCTAGCCACCAGCTCCCTCCCCCTCACCAAAAAGAAAAAAGAAAATCTGGTTATTTTCACATTGAAAAATGCTTACCTTCAGTCTGGTAGTCCACAATGCTCTGACTGATTCACTTCAACAAAAAATGCTGGGATTAATCGAGTTCGCTAGATATGGTTAAAAAACGTTTCCACTGCAAAACTCTGTACTGCACTGTACCACTGTACAACAAGAAGGTTGCTGTTAGTTTTAAAAATACCCATGGTTCTCTCTGGTCTTGTCTATAGTTCCTTCTGATGTTCCTCCAATCATGTATCATGTCTTCATGCACAAACGGATGCACATATGCAAGAGGAAGAAAGAAGCCATTTACTTCAGTCATTTCACATTTTAAACATGAAAAGCTTTTGAAAGGGAAAATTGATTTTTTAATGAAAATCTAATCTACAAGGCTGCACCCCTTACACATTTCATCAGGGGCAGACAGAACCCACTGCACCTGCATTAGTACGCCTTTGCCTACTGGGCAGGTACAGAGCCTACTCAACCAGCAACTTACATTTACCCTATAAGAACTGCCAGGTATCCCTACTAGCTCCTCAGAAATACATTTGCACTCATTTACAACTTTTTTTTGAAACCTTTCATCTCAGAGGAAGACTGTTCACCAAAATCTGCTTCATAAAACTGTGGCTCCTATGTCCTAATTATCTTTCTTGTTTAAGATATTACTTTCTTTCACTGTTTCCTCAAGTACTTAGCAGCTTTCTAACTTAACAATTTTCTACCATGTTTCCTCTATCTGGCACTTCTGTGGAAGCAAACATATTAAGTTCCTGATCTATCTTTATATGATGTGGGTACACAATCTACACCATTTTTATTGCATTCCTCTAAAATGACTCTGTATTGTATATGCCCTAGCAGATGCAGCTGTCTTCATAAATGTACACAATGTTTTAGATGGGATATTCTGAAGTATCTATTCAGAGTGATACTTCTTTCTACATGAGTATAGGCAGGATTTGAGGAGTTGTACACCACCTCCAAGAATGTAGCTCCTTCTCCCCATAAAGGCTATTATACATTTTCTATGTTTCTTGTCATTAAAAGTAAGAAATACATCTGCAAAGTAAGCTGCAAGTGGCGACACTGAAACAAACAAACAAAAAAAAAACCCACACAATGAGACGGGTATATTGGGAGACAAGATTTAAATAGCAGTAGTGCTATTACAGGTGGGAATCAGGCTTCTAGTTTCTTTCTAAATTGAGTCTGTTTTAACATGTCAAAAGTGAACTAGCTAAATTGCAATTTAACTTAAAAAGACTATCAACGGTGTAGCTAAGATGGTGGCTTGGTAGCAGAACAGTTTTTTAGCTCCTCTATCTAAAAACTATTTCTGACAGGAATTTTTAGTTTTAAGTGGTAGCTGGCTGAATATTTTAACACTAATCTACTTCTAAACATTTTGGAATACTACCAAAGGATTTTTTATCTTCTGACATTTTAGAATTCTTGTCGTTTTCAGCCTGACAAGATATACCCCTGGATTTACTAATCTTCCATGCAGGACTTGCTTAGTCCAGCACAGAAGCGACCGTTTAGGAGCAGGACAGCAGCACGCCATGCATATTAATGAGGCACGCTGCCTGAGCTCCTAGGCTTACAGGGAGCACGTAAGAGTGCAGGGGGCATGTCTGAGAGCAGAGCTCTCAGATTAAGCACTCCCTCACAATGTAGAACAGCAGAAAGAGGTATGCAATGAGCGAGACCACTCACAAGTGACCGCATATTCCCACCAACAGTTCCCCTTGTGTACAATAGCAACAGCATATATAAATAAAATGAAGAAACCCTTGTATTTTTTTTAAAAGTCCGATTAAAGCTAACCATAGGTGCGCGGGTGTGCCCATCGCTTAGCTACAGATAATGCAGCTTAAATGGATGTAGAGGATAACAAGGAAGATATATGCAAAAGAAACAGCATAGCTATAGTGTAGTGGGCAGAGCCTTTGCCTTACGAGCAGGCAGTCCCGGGTCAAGTCCCACTGCAGCAGATTCCATTTTCCATGGCAAACACATTATGAGTAATATTTATGTTGCATAACTCACTATATAACATATTTTTATGAACTGGAGTACTGCAGTAAATGCACATATGAGGTGTCAGTGTCATAATGAATAAGGCACAAGTAAGCAGGTGTAAGCACAAATAAGCAGTAATAAGCATATTTAAGCACTAATAAGCAGGCTTAAGCTTGTTTGCGGCAGTAAGCAATGCCCACACTGGCTAAGCAATTCTAAAGCTAACATTGTGTAAGCAGATGTAACGGCAGGTTAGCAGTGCTTACCGTCGCGCAAACCCATATACAACTGTTTAAAAGTGCCTTAATCAGTCTGTATCCAATGGGCCTTGTTCTGCCCATCAACAAAATAAACAACCATGCAGGTCTCGAACCCAGGACCATATATACCATAGTCCCAGTAGTTATCCACCAAGCCATCACAGAAGTACAGAAGAATGAGGTAGTAGCAAACAAGTCCTCACCATAGTATAATCAAACTGAACCTGTGAAAGGAATCAGTATACAGTCATATGTGCCATAACCCACTACATAACATAAATATGTGACCTGAAGTACAGCAGTAAGCCCAGAAGTGAGGTGTAATTGTAATAGAGTGTTGAAGTCCCCAATAAAACACAAGGACTCCACAGAGTGCACATGCACATTAATCATGGATACCAGGCATACATATAAGGTGTAATGAATAATAACACAATGCCAAAAAGGCATTATAATTAAAGTCTAATGTAAGCAATGCTAAGCATTGCATAGGCCAGCTTAGGAGGTGTGAGCAATGTGTAGACCAGCTAACTCATTGTGCCCAGTGGTATACCCCTTTAAACAATGCCAACCTTAGGTAAGCAGGTTTGCCCATAGTTTAGCCTTTTCAAAACCGGCCAATCATGGAAAAGTGCGGGAAATTGGCCCTACTTAAACCCAAGATGCAGGAATACATCTCATAACTGGTTGTAGCTTCCCCTTGCAGGCACTATGGCAGTAAGGGGAGAAGGAGTGCACTTCCAGGTGCAGTGCTGGTGCATCCAGGAGTCCAAGGTCATGGCAGGACTCCTAGTTAAAGACCATGCTCAGAGACTGCTGCAGGGCCAGTACCAGGGCTCCCAATATAAGGCGGAGGCCTGGGACCATCTCACCAGCGACCTCAACAGTGAGTGCCACTGGCATACCCCCAAGTGGTGAGAGCAGTTCAGGCACCACTATGCTGACCTGAAGCAGCAGAAGGGGGACCTCTTGGAGAAGTGGTTCCAAGAGGCTAGAGTATTAGGGGATGTTCCCGATGTGTGAAAGTATCACCCCAGTATGTGTGTAATAATTGCCAGCTCAGGTATATCATGTATTCCTCTTATGTCCCCCACAGCTGCAATGGAGTGGGCTGCGAACCAGGAGGCCCACATCAGCCGCCTGGTGAGGTTGCGATGCGAGGCAGGTCAGTAATACTCATGTATTTACTGTCATAGAAAGTAAATTAATTGTTAGTATAAAACCTGTATTGTTCAAGGCAAGTACTGCATACACTAGAGAATATGGCAGTAAGAGTCTCATACTATCTGTAAGTCAATAAAAGTGTAATAGCCTGACAAAACAGGTCTAACTGCTGGACTGCATGTGTATATCCTGGTATCATATGGTAATGTAGATATGCAATCATGTAATAGTACTGTAGTATTAAGCACTGTTACCCACACTGTGCACCATAAACTGAATGTGTAGGAATGCCTGTACATGACAGGTGTAATCTCCAGAGGCCATTTAGTACAACTGAGAGACTCATAGACATTAAACCGGGAAAATGCAGGCAATAAACACCAAATAGCACATGCAACTGAGATGTGAACTATAGTTTTTTGGCACACACAGCCACGGTTCGAATCCTGCTAGTGGTAGTAGTCTGCATACAGAATCATACCCCACAACTGTACAGATATGTCCAGAATGTCTAGTAAAGTGGCCCATATCTGTTGCCTATCAACCTGTCCCCCTGGGAAATCAGTGTGATGATCCCAGATGTATAGACAGCAAACAGGAAATACAACTGATTGACACACAGCTATGAGAATAAAGTTGGCACACTAGCAACTCCCCAATATCTTATGTGACTAAGAAGTCACGTATGTCCCATTTACACCCCAACTTGTCAAACTGTGGTCAGAGTGTGTGCAGTAACAGAGTGAGATGTATGTGCATAATAATAATGTGGACTCTGGTACCATGTGTGGGAACATTCAGGTAGTGCTAATAAACATTCCTCCCACAGGTCTGTCAGATACCAACACTGTGCCCAGAAATACAAGAATGATATGCAGTTGCTCTGAATAATGAGGTATTACACATTACTGACACCCACACTGTCTTACAACATGTAACTGTCTAGGAAACTGTATATGAGTGTTGTAATACAAGGTCAGAATGCAAAAGCACAGGGGATTAATAAGACAAAAAGCAGATAGGAGATATACAGCAATAGCTATATAGCAGACACAACTGTGATGGACAGTGTTTATGTTGTAGCAGGCACAGCCATGGTCTGAATCCTGGGAGTGGAATTAGGCTGCATACAGATGCATAACCCACAACTGTACACATGAGGCCAGAATGTCCAGTATATGTGCCCATATCTGCTGCCTGTCCCCCTGTCCCCCTGGTAAGTATGTGGGGTGATCCCAGGTGTGTAAACAGCAAACAGGGAATACAAGTGATTGTCAAGCATCATGAGAACACACCTGTCACTGTAGCAACTCCCGAAACTATTAGGAAAGTAATATTGCGAGTATGTCCTATCTACGCTCCCATGCCATCAAGTTGTGACCAGATTGTGTACAGTAACAGAGTGAGATGTATGTGCATAATACTAATGTGTAATCTGGAACTTTGTGTGGCAACAGTCAGGTAGTGCTAACAAACACTGCTCCCATAGGTATGTTGGATATGAACACTGTGCTTAGAAATACAGGCCATTATAACCTGTACTGGTACTGTTCACTTTGGTATTGTAGGGAATTGTGAGTGTTGCAGTTTCTCTGAATAATAAAGTATCACTGGTCACTGTCACCCACACTGTGCTACATAATATAACTGTGTAGGAACGCATGTATATGTGTGTGTCAGGTCACTAAAGGTGGAAGAGGGCAATATTCTAGATATGTCCAGGCACACCAGCATGTGGTCAACACATGGCCAGAGTCTGTGCAGAAAGAGTTGGATAGCTATGTGCAAAACAGCAACCTGGAATCTGGGAGCATGTGTAGAAACAGTTAGTGTTAACAAACATTCCCTCCACAGGTATACCAGGTAAGAGGTGTATACTGCAGGTAAAATCGGGTCATGTGTAATGATGATGACAGCCATATCACTGTCCAAAGTAAGGCTATAGGGTAGTGTAGTAAGACTTGTAAGGTACAGATAACAGCACCGACTAGGAAAGTAATGTGAACTACAGGAATATACTAGTTGTTAATTGACATCTTTCTCTCCCCCCACCATATCTCCAACAAAAATCAACATATCCACCCCAACTGGTATGTATTGACTCTGATAATGTCCAGTTGTTTGATAAATAATTTCATGGTTCCCATACATGTGCTATATAGAATTATTCCAACATTGGTGTCATGGTGCCATCAACGTACCTGCATGCTGTTCTTATTACCACTATGGTCCCATATATGCATGTGTTCTGTTTGCTAAGCAACTATTCCGTATCTGGTGTCTGGGTTAATGGGAATATCTATGCATGCTGTTATACCTAACCCTGGAATGTGTTGACTATTACTAACCCATATATGATGATGAAATCTAAACACTATAGCACGCTTGTGAAGGCCGGTCCCAGCAGACCCACCTGTCCCACCTCAGCTGGCCGTGGCACCGGGCACCAGCATGTCTTGCGCCCAACCCCGGACCTCCCTGTCCGTTAGTCCTGCACAACCTTCGGGTGGAACCACCTTAGGGGATGGGGCTCATCCCCCCTAGGAGTGGGCACAGACAGGCATTTGTCACCCGTCGCCAGGTCAGGGTCATGGTGCATAGAGCGGTCAACAAGCAGTTTGGTGATCTTCTACATCAGCTAGAGGGCCGTGTGTCATGATTAGAGAGTCAGCCTGGCTCTGCATCTCACCCCCCCAGCACAGCCACCTTCGAGGCTGTGAAGGTGCAGTGGTGACTGCCCAGGGGTGGGGACCTCAGTCCCACTGTTACCACTAGGGGGGATTATGGGCTTCCGATATCCCAACACCCCTCCCCATCAAGGTGTATACCCCCACATGTGTTATATACCACCCCTGTATGCGTCTTGTTTGTCTTGTCTGTTAACCTACCCAACCTACCTCCCCAAATATACCTACTACCCCTCCCCAACATCCCACTCTCACCTGAAAAAAAGAAAAAAGGGCAATCTGTTCCCACAAAAAAATCTCGCCCAATACATAGCTGTCCATTTTGCATACATGTCCACTGGACACATGTAATCCAGTCTAATTGGCATCACAACTTATTATTGTTGTTTTCACCCCTCTCCCAGGGGGTTGAGTGTCCAAATCTACCTTCAAATTCAGTGTATATGCATATCTGTTGCTGTAGAAGAAATGGGCAGCTATGGACCTTCCCTACACCCTTCCTGCACATCCCTGGCTATTTTCCCTACTGTCTTTCCCTCTTTGTGCCCCCTTTTCACCACTTTCCTATCAACCCTTTTTTCTTTTCTTTGAAAGAAATTAGCGCAGGGGTAAGTGGGAGTAAGCACTTTTAAGCAGCATTAAGCGGGTCTAAGCCTGTTTGTGCAGGGGTAAGCAATGCCTACATGGGTTAAGCAATTTAGAAGCTAACTGAGTATAAGAAACTGTAACCGGAAGTTAGCAGTGCTTACCTCCATGCAAACACACGCAAACCCACTTACAACTGCTTTAAAGTGCCTTAATCACTTTGTATCCAACTGCCTGTGTGCTGCCCAGCAACAAAATAAACAGCCTCAGCAAGGCTGAAACCCAGGACCCTGCACACCATAGACAAAGTGATTTACCACTAACACGTGCCAGATATACATAACCCTGATGTTTTCAAAAACATATCATCCAGCCCAGTCATTAAACAGTACAGAGAATGTATTCCAACATTTAGATGTATGTGTGTGTGTAAATATATTAATATCTAAACAGATACAACATATACACCTACATGTCTACATATGCACAGCAAGTTACATATATGTAAGCAGATATTTATCTATGTAGGTATATACGGATATAGTTATATATATGTAAGCAGATATATATATCCATATGGATATATATGAACATACATGTGTAGATATCAATGGGAGATTAACAAAATCATATATATCCACATGCATCGTTAATGGGGTTGAGAGGCCCCAAACAATATACGTCTTGTACGAACAGGTACACCCACCCCCCACAGCCAAATGTCCGGCCTGCAATACACTACCAAGTGTTGCAGATCCCATAACCAGGTCCTGACATGACATGGCCACAAGATGTTAACAGTACTACATCCCACCTGTATGATGTCAGGCTGGTATTGGTAACATATCATGCAGTACAGTCTGGCTCCCATAGGAAATGTAAAATGTGGAAGCTATCAAAATCCCCAGGATACATATACACAGACACATATATACAGATACAGATATACATGTGTATATATACATATAGATATATAGATATAGATATACATGTGACTACACATACACATGCAGAGATATGTACAGTAAGATACTTATGTAATAGGTGCACACAATATGGAACAGCCACTATGCCTACAGTTAACACCCTAACAATTGGACACTGGATGAGCCACCCATACAAATGATATTCGTTGCCTGCAACATATACCCACAGAGAGGTTGTAGGATAAAACACCACATACAGGTTGGCAGAAATGGAAAACCTTTATTTGTGTACTATTGCAGATATATATGCCATGTCATATAGCTGTTCAGACACTGACATCCATATAAACAGAGTAATGAAACTGTGAAACAGTTATACTAATACAGTAGTCTGGAAAGGTCCACAACTGTTGCTGTCCAGGCCAAGCCCTTAAAACCATACAATAATAAAGACAGACTGGTCCACAGGATATCACACAATCAACAGTAAGTAATGCAGGTGTATAGGTCAGCAGCCTCTATCTACACTCTTTGCACAATCACTACGTGGTAAAGACTTCAGCTGACCAAATGGGATGTAACTGTTACATAACAAGGCATAACTGACACCATCACAGGCACACTGACAAACAGAACAGTCTGTATGGCAGGAGGCAGTAGGCCTGCAGTAACCCACTTTATGTAAGTAATGTCAAGATAGGTGAACTGTATGGTATGGTACATCCACATACCTTAAGGCAGCTCACCCCTGATACCCCACATTTTGTAACAGCCTAGGCTATGTATGGTGCAATTCCCCCACAGACTCAATAATACAGGGCCATATACCACTGTTACATACACTGGCCTCTGGAGTGCATATGGGCACACATGTATTGTGTAGGTGAAGCCCACACATATATGGCCCCAGCCCCACCATATGTGTGGGAGATACAACAGCAGTGGACTGCTCGCAGGAATGGCAGCATGGCATACATATATGTGCATATGTATCACGATGTGTATATGTGTAGACTTACAATGCTCTGTATATGTATATATCTGGGTGTGTATATGCATATCTATGTACATATACCTACCCATGTATATATGTCGATATGTACATGTGTAATCATCTATATAGATATCTGGATAATCATATGTACCTATATTTTCACCATATGTCCTGAACATGGAGTGTTGCCCTACCTCAGTCCCTATAGTGCCAACTTCATAGTGCAAGGGGATGTCAGGTATGTATAGCAGGTATATTAGTAGACTATTGCTACTGTAATAGGGATTGTCGTCACAGACATGGTGTGTGTGGGAGGTCACATCTGCTTTTCACATGTGCGCCATTGCCTACTGACAGACATCCTAAGGACATCATAGTACAGTACCGCTGCAAGCACGTAATGCTCCTGTGGACTACAGCAGAGATATTGGGCAATATATGTGGACATTCTGACACACTCTGGACAGTCCAGAGGTATACACAGAACCCCTTAGTGCAGAACATGTGGACCAAGCCTGACAATATGGATGTTAACAGCCATGTAGATGGGTATAACACATAACGAATGGTATACATTCGCCCCCATAGGTTATGCATTCACACACCCCTGTCTGTCCTGACACATAATAACTGCTGGTACAGGGTTGCCATGGCCACACACTACCCACTAGATATTGACATACATCTGTATAGCATCCCACTGCTCTGTCTGACATACATGACTGTTAAGGGAGGCCCGGCAGCAGTACATCTGGCAAGTGCCTGGACATGACATCTCACTGGGTAAGTACACTAAGCTGCTAGGCATGTAACAAAGCTCTGTGCAGGTTACAGGCAGACTGGCTCAACACAGACCTACATCTCCTATGGGGGAATGCACTTGTACATGCATATATATCAGGCTATACAGGCATGTCACAGCACAGGGTAAGATACACCTTTGTGAAAGTGCATAACCACAACCAATGTGAACACAGCCACAGCCACATACGGTAAGCTAGCATAATATTACAGTATATGGACTATCTGTTCAACACCATCCTCATATGTGCCACTCACACACTAACCCATCCAGTCGGAACTTCCAGGTAAACACATGTAAATAAATAAATAAATAAACCCTACATATACTGTGCCGCTACACAGTGTGGTCTGATGCCTGTCTGTGGTATGGGACATGTGGGTGTATGGCCCTACAAACATGTAAGGCAATATGGTAACATGCAGTGGAGCAGCATGTAACATTAGATAGGACGAGACCTAGAATGATGACATCTACCACAGTCTGTACACAGGCCAAAGTACATATTAACAATACACACACACACTGACATTCACCGTAAGTACACAGACCTCAGTACTGTACAGGCAAGCACAGAATGTCCAGGTTATGACATCAAATATAACCCCTACTGTACATAACATGTGTAGCGGTCTGATATCTCACTGGCTTGTTATCAGATATGATGACACTAATTATGGTGTACAGCACACATGCACCTCTTAATGCATGACATATGTGCAGAGGTTGACAGAGTTGTGGCTGAAAGCACATACACAGGGCCAATATTGACATATTGCTGTGATAACCTCATACATTTACTGTTGTAACAGGTTTTGTCGCAACATATGTCCTATGAGGGGATATGAAGTCAGTAACTGTCACAGCTTTCACCATCTACAGACTGCAATCATCACACTACCTTCTGCAGTTCACAGATAGATGCTCTGTGGGTAACACATGGCACCAAAGGCACCACACACTGCCCAGTCTGCAGATGACCCTACAGATGGGGAGTCCTCATAAACATAGAATTGACATGGCAGGTATTAAAGCATGTAGGACAGCCATATCTACACACACCCTGTTAAACCAACATTACCCCAAATGCAGTATAGCAGCACTTACAGTCTGAAGCCAGGTCAGGCACATCCCGCTCCTGTGTGTTGGCCTGTTTCCACAATGTATGTTGTCAGAGGTAAATCCCCAATCCATCTGAGATGCTGTTTGCCAAACAACAGATTGAGTTCCTGCTCACAGTGAATGAAAAGGCCCAACACCAACATGATGTTCCTAGACATTGGAATGTGTTTCCGTGCAATTGGCTATGGGAATGTTGCCACAGCTGTCCCACATGCAATCAGCTAGGGGAGGGCTGCAATTTGTGCAGAGGTCATCAGCTGATCATGAGCATCACTTAAAATACACATGCTGCTGCCTAAGTAAAGCAGGTGTAGGTCTCCACATCCACCAGTGAGGGAGTGAGAGAGGCAGACAGAGGCAAGAACAAGTCAGAGAGGGGTGGGAGAGTAAAATTTAAGCATGTTTGTGCCATACACCTACTAGCATAGGGTATCAAACACCTGACGACTATGTAGTGCTATCACAGTTCGATGCAGTTATTGGATGTGCCACATAGGTTACCTGTTGTGGTGCCATCAGAACATATATGTAATGGTGAGTGACATCTGCAACAGGGATATGGTAGTTATATGGTAGGTGTAGTACACATGCCTGTCCACATGAAAGGGTGTCAGTGTCAACACAGCCGCACTCTCACAGGGATGCACACACATTGACACACTTGGCAGGGCCAGGACTACAACCCATCACTAGTTAGATTGCCACAACACATTACTGTGCAGGTATCACATGCACCACATGGGACATACAGAGGTTATATGTGCAAAGAGTATGGGGAGGTATCTGACATCAGACAGCATGCTTCAGTATGCCAATGGGGGTTGTAGTGAGTGTGGATGTGATCATACACATCATACACCCCACACACAAACACACAGGGGCCAGTACTGACATGCATGGGTGCATTTTTGCACGGGTGTGTGATGGTCGACTGTGCCAGATGGCTATACAAGACTAGGTGATGGGTATACCTTGGCATCAGGCCACATGACAATGGTCTGCATTGTGGCTCAGGGCTGTAGTTTCTGCATTTGCCCACACAGGTGGGGTATTGTATCTACCATCCAGTCACTTGGGTGACTACTGCATGTGGCCAAAGCTGTGCATCGCTTGCCATGTATGTGTTCCTTAGTTCATGACATGGACAATGTCTGGGATGTGCACACCTCCCACATGCATGTACAGTGACATGTGGAGCTGTACCTGGAGTGTCTGGCCCATGTTGTGTACACAGATTATCAGCAGACATGCCAGTCATGGCCACCTGTGGTGGGAAATGGTAATGGACAACAGGTTTACCCAGCATCTATATTGATAGCATGCTAATGGCATTCCCTGGTGTCAGTGGCATCTGTCCATACAGGGCATGTTTTCAGGCATGGTATGTCCTTTGTGGGTCACATTTGATGGCACCATAGGTGTTGCAGGTGTCCAGTGGGGAACATGGGGAAGGTGAACTGTCTGCATGTACGTGCCTATTGGACAGATGGATAGGGTGCCATGCCCTCTGTAGCCCACTGCAATCACTCCATAGTTACTATCAGTGGCCAATATGCAGTGTACTACCCACATATTGGCTGTTGCCTAGGCAAGTGTGTGTGTGTATGAGACATGGGTTGAGAGTGGGCTCTGGGTAATACTGGGGTTGTTAACTGTGATTGCCTGGCCTTGATGTCACATGTATGGGTATGGATTTGCACCCCAGCCTCTTGGCTATTTCACATCTGTTATCCCTGTATGGTGGACATTGTGTTATATACTAGGGCCACCATATAAGAAATTTGCAAAATCCACTTCACATTGGCACAGGTGGCACACACTCATACCCTCCCCCACACAGGATACGAGTTACAAACACATACACACCTCCACACAGGATACAAGTTACAAACACACACACATTTGTCAAGTCTGGGATTAGAATCCTTACCTAACTAGCTTATTACATTACAACACTACGCAGTTATAGTACACGCCACAGAGATTATTAGAGTACTCTTTCCCCAAAGGTGTATATCACATTGGATGACATCAGCAGAATTACCAAAGTAGGACATTCGAATTGTAGTGAGTGTGGCTAGGCTAAAATGTATTGCTCCCTACACAGACAGAGAAATACACATAAGACATCCACAACTGACATGTGTGGGCATAGAACCCCTAACAGAGGTCTATTTCACACTACAGCATGGAGCTGTTATAGGATGCACCATGGGGATTATTGGAGAACTCCTTCCCCAAAGGTGTATGTCACATTGGATGACATCAGCAGGATTTCCAAAGTAGGGCATTCGAATTGTAGTGACTGTGGCTAGGCTAAAGTGCATTGCTCCCTACACAGACAGTAACACACACACAAAACATCCACAACTGACATTTGTGGGTATAGAACCCCTAACAGAAGTCTATATCACACTACAGCATGGAGTTTTTATAGGATGGACCACGGGGATTACTGGAGAATGC
The DNA here is from genome assembly GCF_019279795.1 of Protopterus annectens. Taxonomy (NCBI): domain Eukaryota; kingdom Metazoa; phylum Chordata; order Ceratodontiformes; family Protopteridae; genus Protopterus; species Protopterus annectens. The sequence goes on from NC_056726.1 coordinate 1,259,881,468, forward strand.
CTTCCCCAAAGGTGTATTTCACAATGAATGACATCAGCAGAATTGCCAAAGTAAGGCATTTGAAATGTACTGAGTGTGACTAGCCTAAAATGCATTGCTTCCTACACAGACAGTGACACACACACAAAACATCCACAACCAACATGTGTGGGTATAGAACCCCTAACAGAGGTCTATATCACATTACAGCATGGACCTGTTTTAGGATACACCACGGGGATTACTGGTGAATGCCTTCCCCAAAGGTGTATTTCACATTGGATGACATCAGCAGGATTGCCAAAGTAGGGCATTCGAATTGTATGGAGTGTGACTACCCTAAAAAGCATTGCTCTCTACACAGTCAGAGTCAGACAGACACAAACACAAACACACTTGCCAAGTCTGGGACTAGAATTCCTACCTAACTAATTTATTACACTGCAGTAGTACACAGTTATAGGATGCGCTATGGAGATTACTGGCCTACAATCTTCCCAGAGATGTATTTCTAGGTGGATGACATCAGCAGCCTTACCAAAGTAGAGCATTTCAGTTGTATGTAGTGTGACTACCCTAAAAAGCATTGCTCTCTACACAGACAGACACACACACACAGTTGCCAAGGCTGGGATTAGAACTCCTACCTAACTAATTTATCATACTACAGCAGTACACAGTTATGGCATGCACTACGGAGATTACTGGGCTACAACCTTCCCAGAGATTTATTTCTAGGTAGATGACATCAGCAGCCTTACCAAAGTAGAGCATTTCAATTGTAGGGAGTGTGACTACCCTAAAAAGCATTGCTCTCTACACAGACAGACGCACACACAAACACACACAATTGCCATGTCTGGGATTTCAACTCCTACCTGACTAGTTTAGCACACTACAACAGTACACAGTTATGGGACGCACCACGGAGATCACTGGGCTACAACTCTCCCAAAAGTGTATTTCACAGTGGATGATCTCAGCAGGCTTGTCATAGTAGGGCTATGGAGAGGACAGTGTGTGTGCATGGGCCATAACTCATTCATCTAGAGGTTGACACGCCACATGCGGGCACACACAGAGTCATGTTTCACAGATACGTGTATACAGCTGCTAGATGACTACTTCCTTGTACAGTCATGTTGCACAGTTAGCACGTGCACCACATACTCTGTAATGGTGACAGATACTAGTGGCTAGTATCTACAGTGAGTGATGTCTGAACCTCATGTGGTTGGAGTCCTTTGGCTGTGTGCTGGGTGGGACAGGCCTGGATGGCTCCTTGTCACAATCACCCTCTTCCACACATCTATGTATGTCTACCTTTGGCTTATTATAGTGTGTTGTCCTTACATATATGTCTGTATTCCTATCCACTGTGTGTGCAAGGCATAAGTGGTGTATACTGACGAGTGCCAGATATGTCTGGTCCACTGGTGTTTGCAGACATGGCCTTCATGTGTTTAAGTGTGTGAGCATGCCCAGTATGATGTTTCAGTATGTTGTTGACTGACATTGCCTTCATTTCTCTAAGTATGTGAGCATGCCCAGTATGCCCATCTGTATTTAATATGTGGATCAAGTCCAGGTAGTTTGTACTGCAGTGCTGACCTTTGTGTTGTACACCGACAGGTAGCATGCTGTTTCTGTAAGGTATCCATCGAGCATTTGGCATTGCCTGTTACTACATTTCTGCATAGGATGGGGGGATCACCTGACTATTTCTACATTTCTACACAGGATGGGGGGCACATCTGACTGTTACTACATTTTTATGTAGGATGGGGGGGCACACCTGACTATTTCTACATTTCTACACAAGATTGGGGGGGCACACCTGACTGTTATTACAGTACTACATAGGGTGGGGGGCACACCTGTCTATTTCTACATTTCTACACAGGATTGGGGTGGGCACACTTGACTGTTCTTACATTACTATGTAGGATGGGGGGCACACCTGACACTTGTACACATTTGCTAGGACTGTACTGGTATGTTGGATACTCCATTTCATTCTGTAGTCTTGCCTATCATGCTGACTAGAGGCATACCAGTGTACTACAGATCTTAGCTTTTACTTACCTACATATTAGTTTCTGACTTCCTACCCTTCAGAACTGACATCCCACTGCCTGACCTGCTGTAGTCTGTCTGTGTAGGCCATAGCACAGCCTTTGTTTGTGTTTGTCTACACCTGTCCTGCTGGCTGTGACTGTTGTTGGGAATGTGAACCCCCCTGACTGGCATGTGTGAATCACTTACCTTGTGGGTGTCCCAGTATTGAGGGTGGTGCTGTAGGGCTGCCTATGTCGGATGCACATAGTACACTCCCTACACATGGTTAAGCACAGGTAGTGTAATGTTTGGCATCCCTTTTACTGTATGTGAGAGTCAGAGAGAGGTGTTATTCCCTGGGTCCCTCCTGTGTCATTGTATGTGCTATGCGTTGCTTCTTTGCCATGGCCAGGGCATACTGGGCATGCCTCCTTCTGCCTACTGGGGCAGGCTCAGGTTGTTCCTCCTCCGAGTCACTCTGTGCCTGTGCAAGCCTTGGCAATGGTGGGGGGGCTGTGTGACCCTGCCCTATGCTGTTCCTGCTGCAGCTGTTTCCACAGGATCATATTATGTAGCATGGCACATACAAGGACAATTTGGGTACATGTAGCTGGTGAGTACTGCAAGGCTTCACCGGATGTGTCCAGGCACTGGAACTGTGACTTGAGCATCCGAAGCACATGCTCTACTTTAATTATGGTCTGTGCGTGTGCCTCATTATGGAGTTCTTGTTCGGGTGTGTGTGCATTTCTGATGGGTGTTATCAGCCATGGCTCCAGTGTATATCCAGCATCCCACACTAGGTGACCGTCAGGGATGTCCCCATTAGCAAATCTCTGGTACAGCTGTGTCAGATGCCAGATGTGGGAATTGTGATAGCTTCCAGGCCAGCCAGCACACACATTCATTATTATGCCCTGGGCATCGGACACGACTTGGCAGTTGATGGAGGAGAAGCCCTTGCGGTTGATGTAGACCCTGCCCTGCTAACTGGGTGGTGCTTTGATGCATATGTGCATGCAGTCTATAGCACCCACTACCTCAGGGTATTCTGCTATTTGGTGGAACAGTTGCATATTGCTGGCCAATGCCTCACGGGTGTTGGGGAAATATACGTGCTGACCGACATGTGCTGACATGGCATCCAGGAACTGGTGGAGTACACTGGATGCTGATGCCTGTGAAATCCCCATCATATCCCCAGTTGGCCTTTGGAAGGTACCTGTAGCTAGTATTCATAGGCCTACACATACCTTGGTATCCACTGGGATGGGTTCCCCTCTATTAGTTCTGTGTGTCAGGCGTGGCTGGCACAGCTCAACAATTTTCTGTAGGAGGTCCCTGTCCACCCTATAGTGCTCCACTATCTCCAGCTCATGTAGACCTTGGTAGGTTACCCTGGGTCTGTACACTCTTCTCCATCTCCTCACTGTGGGTTGGTCAACAGCATTCACATCCTCACCACCCTCAGCCTCTTCCACAAGTTGTTGTATGATAGCTATTGCAGCCCCTATCATTTTGCTGTTGTGAGTGTTAAAAGTTCCCTGCTTGTTTACACCGGTGGTGTAGAGTGTGGGAAAAACCTGAGGGAAAGGTGTTTGCATAGTTTATAGTAGTGTTCTGGGCTGGGCTGGTCTGCTGCCCGTGTAATTGGTTGATTCTGATACATTTCACCTACCAGCTATGCTAGTTCTCCTTGATTACCTTCCTACTGCTGTTTTCCCTTCCCATTGCCTTCCTGTTTAAGCCTGGGGGCACTCTGTGCAAACAGAGTGCACAAATGTGCACACTGCTGCTATTTCCTGGTTTAACATCATATTTTTTCTGCCTTTAATACCTGGTGCATGGCACACACACACGCATAGGCAATGTAAAGAGTGCAAGGCAGGTTTAGACACACCCCCTAGCTTAGCTGTGCTAAGCTAGGAGCAAACCTGAGCCACAGGGCTCCATTCCGTTTACAGTATGCCTGACACATCCCCCCATGATGTCACCTAACTCCTAGGCTTGCACCAAGCTAGTCCTGCTCTTACACTGTTGGGACCTGTCTCACATGCTGGGGAAAACTGTGATTCACTATCATTCCACTCATTTGCATAGGATTTCCTGCTAATGCATAGTTGCATGTCTCACACTGAGCCTCCCCCCTTAGCAACCACTACTCACTGGCCATGTTGTCTTCTGCCTGCCATTGACTTGCATGGCAGAATAATGATTTTAGTTAGAATGCTTAATTTCGGTTTATTTTGTTATTCCCCCACCGATCCTGTTTGCGCGCTGCTGCCCTACGCTTAAACAGCCGAGATCGGCTAAAAAAAAATAAAAGTTGATTTTTGTATTTTTTTCACTGTTTGCAGTGCCAATGGCCGTATGGCCTTGGCCATTGGCATGCTTACTACATGATATTCAGCCTTTATTTGGAGCTGTCACAGCTCCGTTTTGGAGTTTGCAGAAATGTACTCGGTTACTAACCAAGTACATTTCTGCAGATTGCACTAGTCCTGCACTGCAAGCTTCCTGGATTGCAAAATCACCTCATTTGCATAGATTTCTCCTGCAAATGGAGTGGTTTGCATACAGGAGCTTAGTCCGTGCAGGATTAGTGCAGGAGGACTCGTGCATGCCCCTGTAGGCTGCTCCTGGATCGCACAGTAGACATATTGCCTGCTAGAGCTCATGCACCGATCTTGCATGCCATGTAAGGTATAGAGAATCTGGGGGATAGTCTTCTCAGCTGTTCAGAATGAATCTTGCAAAACATTCCTCACAGGACACTTCACTTAAAAAGGAGCTGCAGTCTTTATTGTCTAACATTCAGGACATATCATTAAAAACTGATAAAATAGACACAAACTGGATGCCTTTAAAGATAAATGTTCTCAGCAACTGGAACAACTACAAGAAATAATTATGCTGTATAAATCTCAGATTTCAGCTATAGAAGAATCGCTCAGTTATATGGAAAGCAGACATTCTGAAGAAGAAGATCTAAATTTTTATTAAAGCAAAATACTTCTTTATTGGACAAGATAGATGATCCGGAGAACAGATCTAGAAGAAATAATTTATGAATCTATGGGCTTCCTGAGAAATCCAAAGGAGACAACATGATTAATTTTATTACAACGTGGATTCCTTCCACATTAAATCTACCTGAATCTTTCTCTTATGGCAATAAAAGAGCCCCCAGATCTCTAATTACACCACGAACATCTGCCAAAGTAAATACCAAGCTTAGATCTATAATTCTGAAGTTTTTCTCTAGTCAATATAAAGAACTGGTATTAAAAACTGCCTGGGCAAACTCACCAGTTAAATTTCAAGACAGTGTTATCAGATTTGATAATGACTACTCCTCAGCTGTAGTCACAAAAAGAAGATAATTTTTTTCCCTTAATGAAAGCATTAAAAAAGAAGCAACTTAAAACACATATTTTATTTCTAGCTATTCTGAATATCTTCCTTCCCAAAGACATAAAAATCTTTGACTCAGTGGATTTGGCTACACAATATTTATTAAATAATAATACATTAGACCAAGTGGAAGCTATGGAGTGGACTACTAGTATCCTTAAAAGACATATTGAAAAGAATGGATGGAAAACTACGGAACAAAAGAAGAAAAAATTAAAGGACAAATAAATCATTAATTCTTTATGTTTAATTGTTTCCGATCTAAACATGATGCTACCTTCCTTTCAAAACACTTAATCCAAATGCAATCATATAATATATGTTACATTTGAATTTCATGCAAAACAAAAAAAGATTTATCCTTCAAGACATCAAAAAAAGGTAAGGAAAAAGAAAAGGTGAAAAAAAAAGAAAAAAAAGAAATATATTTCTTTATAAAATATACACACACTCTATATAGTAATACCTAAATCTCTGAATTTACTAAGCAACTAGAAATTAATATTAAAAGATAACATTAACCTTACTTATTATAAAATGCCATTAAATATCTTTGTTTGCATTACTACTTAGGAAACAAAAGAATGTATAGTCAATATGCAGAGTGGATGCTTATACATTTTTGATGGTTCACATTGAATTGATGTGTGCCTCCTTGTTATATTCTGCCTTCATTGCTTTTTTTTTATTTTTTTAGTAGATAAGTGATAAACATTGAGGGATTTTGTTGGCTGTATGTATTATGAAGCACTCTCAGTGTTTTAATTTGTATTGTTTTTTGAACAGCAGCAGCATATGTGGAATGTATACACTGAATGCTTGAAAGTTTTAGGTGATTTATTCAAACTGATTTTTGTGTGTGTGTGTGTGTGTGTGTGTGTGTGTGTGTGTGTGTGTGTGTGTGTGTGTGTGTGTGTGTGTGTGTGTGTGTGTCTAGCTTTGTTTTAAAATATAATTTAAGCTGACAGGATAGACTAATTGAATGTGTGGAGATTTTAGGAGACTTTCACTGACTGGCTGTCATCCTTGAGTATGTAAAACCCAGCTTCTATTTTTGTTTGCTTTTGCCCTTTTAAGTTGCTCATTTACTTCTTTAACTTGTGCGCTTATGATAAACTTAAATCTCTTCAACAGCTTATTTACAGTTGCACATTTTTCCCGCCGAGTGCAAGAGACACCTTTTACTTCAGTAAACCCATTTTAAGGCAGCACAGTGTGAAAGCAGCTGTGCAAAATACTCCTGTCACTCAAGACGCACTAGCTATGATGTCAACCTTAAGGTTAAAGGTTGCATCTCAATTGTTTGGATTCTGCATTAAACCGGAAGCATTTTTAATAACGAAATAATTACTTTATCTATATAGTGATAAAAAAGAAAAAAGGTGCTGAGTTAATTATTAAATATTATGTTTCTAAGACTGGAATCATAGAAAAAGAGGGAGAAAGAGAAGAGAAGGAAAGAAAAGGAAATAAGAGGAAGCAGAAGAGAAGGAAAGAAAAGGAAACATAACAAAAAGTATTTTGTTTCATTTAGAAGTCTAAGTACCTGCACTCATTAAACTAAGGTGATTTATAAGCAAATGACTGACATAAGTAAATAAGTTTCCCTTCAAAGTCTTTTTTTTTGCTATAGCAATGTGAAATTTATAGAAGGGATGCAATGCAAATAAAACTATTTTAAAATATATCAAAATTGCATTTATTGTATATATCTTTGCTAGAGTGGCACAACCTTGTAAGACAAAAAATCATTTTCACAAAGATTTATTTGGTGCTCAGCACAGAGATTTCTAAGTATAGTGAATGTTATTTCTCATATATATATATATATATATATATATATATATATATATATATATATATATATATATATATATAGGGTTCCTATTAAGTCAGCAAATGCACTAAATTGCAAACGCTGCTTAATTGAACCTACTTACCTGAAATAGCAAAATCTCGAAAGCACAAAACAGTGATATTTTTTTCCTAGGGAAAAAAATGACTGGGCCTTTTTCGGGACTTTGCCATTTCTTCCACTGTGGTGTGATCTCGGAGTTGGTATATTTAAGAGGAGAGGGTGTGGGTGGCGAAGCCCGCCACTTTATTTTATTTTTTTTTAATGGATCGGAGATTTTTTTCCATGGGGAAAAAAAATCACTGATCTGTTTGTTTGACATTTTATTTTAGTGTTAGTGGGTTCATGTAAAACGCAGCCTGGGATGTTGTCCGATCCCATGGATGCTGTGTTTTTGGCTTTAGAGAGTGAAGCTTTTACCTGCGTAATTGTGATTACAGGGACCCTGCATTCTTCCTGTATAGATATGGGCCCTTTAGGGGGTGAGAGGGGGTAAAGTTAGCACTGAACCCATCTGCCAGGATGTTGGCAATATCAGTTGGGTCTGTAATTTTTATGCCGTTGTTCTGTAACGCAGAGCAGTGGCTGTCCTTAGAATCAGTGGCGATTTTGTTTTCATAGCTAGCTTTGGAGGATCTTATAAGGGATCTTAGCTTCTTACTGAGGCTGACCAGTGAGCTCCTCCACTCATGGGATTTTATTCTCTTTTGCAACAGTTTCTTCTTTCTGTTGAAGAGTTTATTTGTGGTAGGGGACCACCACATTGGGTTCCTTTTTTTGGAGGATAGTGTATTTGTTCTGTTCAGATTAGCACGATCCATGCACTCGTGTAAGTGCTTATAGAGTGCATTTGTGTAGGATTCAGCAGTCGTAACTGTATTGTGCATCTGCATGGGTGTCATGAAGTTCACCACTTCTGTCTTAAGAAGCATGAAGTTGGCTTTGGAGAATTTTTTTACCGTAGTTTCCTTAATGAGGGGTGGGAGTGGGATGTGGATATCTAGGGTGATTAGCTTATGGTTGGATCGAACCAACGAGGAGTTGACTTCAGGTGTGGAACACCAGTCACTCATGTTGATAATGACTAGGTCTAGAATATTGTTGCCCCTGGTGGGGTGTGGAAAAGTTGATCCAGGGCATTGGAATTTATGAATTCCAGAAAGAGTTGAGTGAAGGAGTTGGTACATGAGTAGTTTTCCCAGTTAATGGTAGGGTAGTTGAAATCGCCCATTATTAGGGTGTTTGGTTGAACCCCAATATTTTCAAGTATATCAAGAAAAGAGGAGTGGGAATCATGGGGCATGGTGAGGGATCTGTAGCAAGCTACAATTCGGATTGTAGTTTTGTCTAGAGTTAGTTGCACTTGGATAACCTCGGATGCATTATGCTGAGCAACTAACCTGTAGGTGTGGATATCCTTGATGAATATGGACACACCTCTGCCTTTGGTGTTCCAGTCCAGGTTAGATGGCCGAAAAGTGTGGTATGAGTTATAGCCTAGTAATGCAGGGGTGCACTCTGGAGCCTTGAACCAGGTCTCAGTCACTGCACAGATATCGATGTTCTTCATTTTAATGAGTGCCTCGAGGGAGTGCATTTTGAGATTTAGACTTCTAGTGTTGAGTAGCATTACCCTCAGTTTTTGCTTGCCTGTTCCTGTTACGGTGGTGAATTTGTCATTTGAACCTTGCCTAAAAAAGGCACTATAGAAGTGGCAAGAGCCTTTGCTAGTATCTGGAATCCTAGGGATGACAGGTGCAGGCCATCTCTGGCAAAGCATCATGGTCTGTCGACCATGTCGTCCCAGGCAGACAGATACTGGATCCCCTTAGAATGACACCAGAAGCTTAGCCAATTGTTGAAGTCAATCATTTTGTCCATGTACTGCGGTATCATTCTGGTCAATGGCAGGATGCTACTCAGGGCTAGGGTCATACCTGCCTGGGCTACAAGATCAGAGAGCTCTTCCGTGTCTCTTTTCATGTAGTCCAGGGAGGTACGTCTCAGGTCGTTCACACCAACATGGACAAGTCATATTTGTACTTGTTGTGGAGTGACCTGAGTGCATGGGTTATGTGGCGAATCCTGGCACCCGACAGCCAGCTGTCAGTAACCTTCTCCTTGTTTAGCCTGGTGAGTGGGACATCAGTGTGCCTGACTATAGAGTCACCTATGACTTGGGTACGTTGTTTTGCCTTATGAGCTGTGGCTGAGTGGCACACTGAGTCTGTGGGCTATGTGTCATTTGGGTAGTGTTGGGGGTGGAGGTTGATTGTGTTTCTGCTTTAGATGTCTCTGTTGCTTGAGCAGATTTTTATTGAGAGCCTCCACAAATATTTTTGTGTTTCTATGTGTGGATTTTGGTGGTGTAGGTTTAGTGGGATTATGTGATAACTGTGGTGTGGTGCAAGTGTTTACCTTCTCCTCTTGACTGTCAAGTTCAGTCTTGGATGGAGACAGCTTTACTTCCAGTTTGGCTAGATAAGTGCATCTCTCACAAGTTGTAGTGTTGGGTGGTAGCAGGAGTGGGTTGCCTGTGTACATGAGACAATTGTTACATTGCCCCAAGATGCCCAGATTCATCAGATAGACAGGAGAGAACACTGGGAGCTGAGCCTTGGACATGCCTGAATAAAAAAATATTTTCCTCTAGACAAGTGCGGAAAGCGAGTACAAGAGCTGTTTTTCTCTAAGCAAGTGAGGAAAGTAAGTACAAAAACTGTTTTCCTCTAGGTAATGAGGAAGGTTAAGTGCTGTAGTAATTTGTAGCTTATTTAGTGCTTACAACAAGTTCTGAACAAGTGCTAAGCACGAATAAGCAAATTCAAGTGCTAAAACCAAGAATCTGTATCTGATGTAGACTAGTTACAGGAAAGAAACAAGTGCAAATGCAGCTTTTAAATCAGAAAGTTGGGAGAGATGGAAAAACTGCCTGGAGCTTACAAACAGTCCTGGATATAGCAAATTTGTACCTGGACTAGACTAGTTAAAGGAAGGGGGACAAGTGTAAATGTGGAATCAGCAAGTTCAGAGAGATGCAAAAACTGACCAAACGGCCAATAACTTCAATTTCTAGGCCAGAAACCACTCCTTATGTGGTAGATATGTTACCTGGTGCTTACCACTCCCACTGATAAGCTATCAGGCTTCCCTCCAACACACAGACAGGCTTTGGGGGGCTCAGAAGCTTACAAACAGTCCTGGATATAGTAAATCAGTATCTGGACTAGACTAGTTACAGGAAACGCAGCAAACAAGCGTAATTTCTTTTGCTACAGTTAAGCAGAACACAAGGAGATTCTAGCAAAGGTTTTTTTTGTAAATGAAAGGGAGAAGGGAGAAGAGGAAGGTTAGGAAACTAAGTGGGTTGGCTGTCTCAAATGTCCTCTTTGTATTAGGTAGAATGGAGTGTCCCAGATCAAATTTACAGTAGGGGCGGGCAACTGCAAACTCACCAACTATAAGAACAAGACACCAACAGGGAAGAGAGGGAAGGTGTGAACAGCTCACAATATTCAATGAAAGAAATAACAGAATTGCAGGCAGAAACACTATATTCACTGAATAAATAAATATAAAACAAAAATGCAATACTATCTTTAACACTGCAAGTTTGTACTTATCCCAGCTTGTAATGCAGTTGATTGTATGTATAAAGCAGCCAGCCAAACAGCTATTGCTGAAATGATTTCAAAGATATATGACTAGCTCTTATAACCACAGATTAAACCTCTAGGCTAAGAGATAACACTGAATATGAATGAAGTGGAACAACAGTAATCCCCACTACTTTGCAGAGACAGAGAGACAGCTCACAATATTCAGTGAAAGAAATAACAGAATTGCAGACAGAAACACTATATTCACTGAACAAATAAATATAAAACAAAAATGCAATACTATCTTTAACTTATCCCAGCTTGTAATGCAGTTGATTGTAGGTATAAAGCAGCCAGCCATATATATATATATATATATATATATATATATATATATATATATATATATATATATATAAGTAAATGTGTGTGTCTGTAGATGTGTGTTATGTTTATATGTGTATTTGTATACATATTTCAACGTATGTATCTGTATGACAGGCACATACTGGTGTATGTTAATTAGAAAGAAGTGTTGCCAGCAATGTCATAAACACAACATAACATAACATGCAGAACTTTTAAGTGTAAATTTGACAATAAAACACATACAGTGTTAGTAGGTAGTAATGAGTAAAATGGAGAACATCGATATCTGTGCAGTGACTGAGACCTGGTTACTTACCAGGCTACAATTCATACCACACTTTTCAGCCATATAACCTGGACCAGAACACCAAAGGCGGAGGTGTGTCCATATTCATTAAGGAAATCCACACCTCCAGGCTAGTTGCGCAGCATAATGCATCAAAGGTTATCCAAGTGCAACTAACTCTGGGCAAAACTGCAATCCAAATTGTAGCTTGCTACAGATCCTCCACCATGCCTCAGAATTCCCACTACTCTTTTCTTGATATACTGGAAAATATTAGAGTTCAACCAAACATCCTAATAATGGGCAATTTCAACTACCCCTCCATTAACTGGGAAAACTATTCATGTGCCAACTCCTTTGCTCAATGCTTTCTGGAATTCATAAACTCCAATGCCCTGGATCAACTTATTCACACCCCCACCAGGGGCAACAATATCCTAGACCTAGTCATTACCAACATGAGTGACCAGTGTTCCACACCTGAAGTCAACTCCTCATTGGTCAGATCTGACCATAAGCTAATCACCCTAGATATCCACATCCTGCCCCCACCTACCATTAAGGAAACCACGGTAAAAAATTTCTCCAAAGCCAACTTCATGCTTCTTAAGACAGAAGTGGTAAACTTCATGACACCCATGCAGATGGACAATACAGTTATGACTGCTGAATCCTACACAAATGCACTCTATAAGCACTTGCACGAGTGCATGAATCGTGTTATCCCAAACAGAACCAAGATGCTATCCTCCAAAAAAAGGAAGCCAATCTGGTGGTCCCCTGCCATAAACAAACTCTACAACAGAAGGAAGAAACTGTTGAAAAAGAGAGTAGAATCCCATGAGGGGAGGAGCTCCCTGGTCAGCCTCAGTAAGAAGCTGAGATCCCTTATAAGATCCGCCAAGGCTAGCTACGAAAACAAAATCACCACTGATTCTAAGGGAAACCACAAAGCATTCTATAGCTATGTCAAGAATCTCAATGGCAATACCCCTATCTGCTCTGAGTTACAGCACAATGGCATGAAAATTATAGAACCAACTGATATTGCCAACATCCTAGCAGATAGGTTCAGTGCTAACTTTACCCCCCTCTCACCCCCTAAAGGGCCCATATCTATACTTGAAGAATGCAGAGTCCTGTAATCACATCTATGCAGGTAAAAGCTGCACTCTCTAAAACCAAAAACACAGCATCCATGGGACCGGACAACATCCCAGGCTGCGTTTTACATGAACTTCAGAACGAACTGGCACCCCACCTAAGCACCATGTTCAGTCATAGCCTCACATCAGGCTTTGTGCCCATTGAATGATGCAACAGTTATCCCACTCCACAAAGGGGGAACCACTACTGATCCTGGGAACTATCGCCTTATTAGCCTGACATGCCTGGTCTGCAAGGCCATGGAACATATCATCATGGAACTCATAAACAAAGACACTTGTAACTCTGGACCCCATCCTGTTCAGGTTTGTGAAAGGCAGATAATGCCTTCTGAACCTGATCAACTTCTTTGAGGCAGTCACCAAAGCTGTAGATGAGGGTAAGGTGGTTCACACAGCCTATCTTGACCTCGCCAAGGTTTTTGACACCATTCCCCATTCTGGAATTATAGATAAACTCACCAAACTAGGTATAAATCCCTATGTCACAAGATGGGCTGCCAACTGGCTCACTGACAGAACCTACACTGTAAAAGTTGCAGACTCCAAATCTGACTTCGAACCAGTAATAAGAAGAGTACAACAGGGTTCAGTCCTGGGACCTCTCCTATTTGGTATCTACTTCTCTGAAGTGCAGGCTAACACAGAAGGCCTCTGGCTAACAAAGTTCACAGATGACTGCAAACTAGGAGCCATAGTCGAGTCCACAAATGATGTGGACATTCCACAGAAGGGCCTCACTGAGACAGATGCCTGATGTTAGAGTCATGGCCTCAAGCTCAATGCCAAAAAGTGCATTGTCATCCCCTTTGGTAAAAACTCTGTACCCATGAACTACCACATAAACGGCAATCTACTTAACGCCAAATGTGTGATAAGAGACCTTGGGACTCAGGTGGACAGTAGTCTCTCCTTTGATAATCACATTGCCACAGTATTCAGGAAATCCTTCTATGTGGCACACCTCATCACAAAAGGGCTCTCATCCAGGAAAAAAGAGGTCATTGTCCCCCTCTACTCAGTGCTCATTAGACCCATTACAGAGTACAATGCCCGTTTTGGAATGTACCTCACAAGACATCTACAGCAGCTGGAAAGGCCACAGATGTACCTCACAAAGAGGATTACTGGCCTCAAACAGATGCCCTACACTGACAGTCTCAAAAAACTCCAGCTTTACTCTGTAGTATATCACCTACTCTGAGGTGATCTCTGCCTAACATATAAAGCTATGTTAAACCCAGAGCTGTTGGACATGCTACACCTAAAGAAATCCCAGGCCCTCCAAGCTACACGCTCTAGGGACCTAAACCTTGTCACAACAATAAACAGGACATGCTGGAGGGATAGATTCCTGTCCCAGAGACTTCCTATACTCTGGAACAAGCTACCCATCTATGTCAAGCAAAGCTCCTCATTAGCACTCTTCAAGAAAAATCTTGATGAGTGGATGGGAAATAGGAAATACACTGCAGGGATCACTTCTGTGGCTCTGCTCGACAGGGGCAAAGGAAATTGACTTTCTTGGGTGGTGTAATCCAGGGAACCTTGTTGGTTAGGCTTACCTAGGCCCTTGGGCTGATAGCCTAGTACCTACCTATGAACCTATGAACCTATGAAACTGAAATCATTAATAGACGTCCACCTTACAGGTGAGTTTGGACCTCCAAATAACATTCAAGTTATGTTAACATATATAAAGAATGTCATTTAACAGTCCCAGACAAAATTCAGGCAGTAAGTCACTCATAAGCATTATTCACAAACAGTAACCCTCAGTGTTAATATAATTACAAAATACAAACTAGATTGAAATCCTAATGCAGAATTTGTTGCTTAAATATACAATAGAATGTGGTATACCTTTTGTAACAATTGTACGTTCATTTTATTTTCAACATATAAAAATAATGCAGTGCTGAAAATCTATATTTTGTACTAAAATATTATAGGTTCATAGGTTCATAGGTTGGTACTAGGCTATTGGCCCTAGGGCCTCTACAAGCCTACCCATAACAATTCCCTGGATATTTTTTCCACAGTATTTACTTCCCTGGAACCCTGTCTAGCAGGGCAGCTGATGTGATCCACAGGGTAAATTTCCTATCTTCCATCCATTCGTCAAGGTTCCTTTTGAAGAGGGCCAAGGAGGCGCTCTGCTTGACATGTATGGGCAGTCTATTCCAGAGTATGGGGAGTCACTGGGTAAGGAATCTATCCCTCCAGCATGTTTTGTTCATTGTGATGACAAGGTTTAGATCCCTGGAGTGTGTGGCTCTGAGGGATTGGTATTTCTTTAAGTGGAGCATGTTCAACAGCTCAGAGTTTGACATGGCCTTGTATGTTAAGCAGAGATTGCCTCTGAGTTGACGATATGCCACAGAGTATAGCTGGAGTTTTTTTAGACAGTCAGCACAGGGCATCTGCTTTAGGCCTGTGATTCTTTTAGTGAGGTATTTCTGTGGCCTTTCCAGCTGTTGCAGATGTCTTGTGAGGTATGTACCAAACGGGGCATTGTACTCTATAATGGGTCTAATGAGGGATGAGTACAGTGGGACAATGACCTCCTTTTTTCTGGATGAAAAGCCCATAGTGATGAGGTGTGCCACATAGAAGGATTTCCTGACTGTTGTGGCGATGTGGTTGTCGAAGGTGAGACCACTGTCCACTTGTGTCCCTAAGTCTCTCATCACACTTTCAGTGTTTAGTGTACTGCTACTTATGTAGTAATTCATGGGTACATGGTTTTTCCCAAAGGGGATAACTATACATTTCTTGGCATTAAGCTTGAGCCCATGGCTCTGGTACCAAGCATCTGTTTCTGTAAGGCCCTTTTGTAGAATATCCACATCATTTGGGGATTCAATAATGGCTCCCAGTTTGCAGTTATCTGCAAACTTTGTTAGCCAGTGTCCCTTAGTGTTGGTCTGTACTTCAGGGAAGTAGATGCCAAACAAGAGCGGTCCCAGGACTGAACCCTGAGGTATTCCACTTGTCACTTGTCTGTAGCTGGATTTGGTGTCAGCTGCTTTTATAGTCTGGCTTCTGTCAGTAAGCCAGTTGGCAACCCATCGAGTGATGTATGGATTTATGCCCAGCTTAGTAAGTTTATCTATGATTCCAGAGTGAGGGATGGTGTTGAAGGCCTTGGCGAGGTCCAGATAGCCTGTGTGGGCCACCTTACCCTCACCCACAGCTCTGGAGACTGATTCAAAGAAGTTAATTAGGTTCAGGAGACAATATTGGTCCTTCATGAACCCAAACTGGGTGGGGTCCAGTGTTTGAAGGTTGCCAATGTCTTTGTTTATAAGTTCCATGATAATGCGTTCCATGCCCTTGCAGATCAGGCTTGTCAGACTGATGGGATGGTAGTTCCCGGGATCCAAGGTGGATTCCCCCCCTTGTGGAGTGGACTAGCTGTGGCTGTGTGCCACTCAGTGGGCATGAAGCCTGAGGCAAGGCTAAGATTAAACATGACACTTAGGTGAGGTATCAGTTCATTTCCTAGTTCATGTAGTACACAGCCTGGGGTGTCATTTGGTCCCATGGATGCTGTATTCTTGGCTTTGGAGAGTGCGGTTTCTACCTGTGTGACTGTGATTACCGGAATTTGGCAATCTTTTGGTATTGAGATGGGCCCTTTAGGCGTGAGAGGGGGGTGAAGCTGGCACTAAATCGATCTGCCAGGATATTGGCAATATCCTTGGGATAAGTATATTTAATGCCATTCTGTTGTAGCTCAGAGCAGATCTGAGCATTGCCATTTAGATTCTTGACATAGTTATAGAATGCCTTGTGGTTCTCTTTGGAATCTTTGGCAATTTTATTTTCGTAACTAGCTTTGAAGGATTTTATGAGGAATCTCAGCTTTTTACTGAGGCTGGTAAGGGAGTTTTTTGCATCCTGGGATTTTCCTCTTTTCTGCAATAGTTTCTTCCTTCTGTTGTATAGTTTGTTTATGACAGGGGACCACAAGATTAGCTTCCTTTTTTTGGAGGAGAGCATCTTGGTTCTATTTGGGATAGCACGATTCATGCACGAGTGGATGTGCTCGTACAGTGCCTTAGTGTAGGATTCAGCATTTGAACTTTCAGCTCCCGTCTACATGGGTGTCATGAAGTTTATCACTTCTGACTTGAGTAGCATGAAGTTAGCTTTGGAGAAGTTTTTTATGGAGGTTTCCTTACTGGGGGGTGGGGGTGGGATGTGGATGTCAAGGATTATTAGCTTATGGTCAGACCTGACCAATGAGGGGGTGACCACTGGTGTGGAGCATCTATCTCCCATGTTGGTAATGACCAGGTCTAGGATATTGGAGCCCCTGGTGGGACAATGGATTAGTTGATCCAGGGCATTGGAATTTATGAATTCCAAGAACCATTGGAAAAAGGTGCTGGTACCCGATTACTTTTCCCAGTTAATGGCAGGGTAGTTGAAATCACACAGTATTAGGGTGTTTGTTTGTATCTTAATATTTTCAGTAAGTTTAGAAAGGTGTAGTGATAATATTGGGACATGGTGGGGATCTGTAGCAAGCTACAGTTTGGATTGCAGTCTTATCTAGTGTTAGTTGCACCTGGGGAATTTCAGATGCATTGTGTTGGGCAACTAGCCTGGAGGTGTGAATATCCTTGGTGAATATGGACACTCCTCCACCTTTAGTGTTTCGGTCTTGGTTTGGTGGCCGAAGAGTGTGGTAAGAGTTGTAGCCTGGTACTGCAGGGGTGCTCTCTGGAGCCTTGAACCAGGTGTCAGTTACTGCACAGATATCGATATTCTCCGTTTTAGGAGTGCCTTGAGAGAGTGCATTTTGAGGTTTAGACTTCTAGCATTGAGTAGCATTACCTTCAGATTTTGCATGCTTGCATCTGTTACAGTTATGGTTTGGTCCTTTGAATCTTGCCTAAAAAAGGCACTATAGGGGTGGCAAGAGCTTTATCCAGTAACCTGAATCCCAGGGGTGACAGGTGCAGACCATCTCTGGCAAAGAATCATGGTTTGTCGATCATGTCGTCCCAGGCAGACAGATACTGGATCCCCTTTGAATGACACCAGAAGCTTAGCCAATTGTTGAAGTCAATCATTTTGTCCTTATACTGTGGTATCACTCTGTGTGAAGGCAGGATGCTACTCAGGGTTAGGGTCATGCCTGCCTGGGCCACATGATCTGAGAGCTCTTCCATATCTCTTTTCATGTAGTCCAGGGAGGTACATCTCAAGTCATTCACTCCAACATGGACAATGACAGAGTTGTATTTGTACTTGTTGTGGAGTGACTTGAGTGTATGCCTTATGTGGTGGATCCTGGCACCCGACAGACAGCTGACTGTAATTTTCTCCTTGTCCAGCCTGGTTAGTGGGACATCAGTGTGCCTGACTATGGAGTCTCCTATGACTAAAGTGTTGGGTATGTTGTCTTGCCTTAGGGGCTGTTGGTGGGTGGCACACTGGTTTTGTGAGCTATGTGTCACTTTGGTTGTGACTGGTGTTTGTTTGCATATCAGCTTCACAGGTCCTTGTTGCTTGGGCAGGTTAATGTTAAGGGCCTCTGCATATGAGGGTTTAGTGTTGCTATGTGTGGGTGTTGATGGTGTGCGTTTTGAAGGGCTATGTGTTGCTTGAGGTGTAGTGCAGGTGTTAACCTTCTCCTCTTGACTGTCTAGCACAATCTTGGCTGGAGAGAGCTTTGCTTCCAGTTTGCAGTGTTGGGTGGTAGGAGGAGAGGGTTGTCTGTGTACATGAGGCAGTTGCTGCATTGCCCCAGTATGCCTAGATTCACCAGGTGGACAGGAGAAATCACCGGAAGCTGACCCTTGGACATGCCTGTTTAGGTGCTTTTTTGTAAAGTACAAGAGCTGTTTTCTCTTACCTTTGCAAGGTATTTTGTAATTATAGGCTGTTTAGTGCCTATGATTAATTTCTCCTTATTAACAAAGAGAGTTGAGTGATTGTATCAGTTTAAGGCTTCCTAGTGCTTTCCAGCAGGTTCTAAAGCAAGTGCTAGTCACAGGGGTTCAGATTTTAGTGTTTCTACTGAGAAACCAGCTAACTGTAAGGGAAAATTTGAAGAACAGACTTTCTTCATAGGTTTATAGGTTCATAGGTTCATACTAGGCTATCTGCCCTAGGGCATTTATAAGCCTAGCCAGAGTGTGTTTGGCTTTCGCCACCCATTTTAAATGAATTTTGTTATGTCCTTTTTCGAGGTTAGTATACTGTGCCTCTGTCTAACAGTGACACAGAAGTGATACCCGGGGTAAACCTATGATCTCCCATCCACTCATCAAGATTCCTCTTCAAGAGAGTCAATGAGGGACTCTGCCTAACCTGGACTGGGATTTCATTCCAGAGTGAAGGGAGCCTCTGGGTTATGAATCTGTCCCTCCAGCATGTCCTATTTATTTCAGTGCTGAGGTTCAAGTCTCTCGAGCATGTAGCTCGATGAGATTTGGATTTTCTGAGGTGCAGCATGTCCATTAATTCCGGGTTGGACATGGCCCTATACGTCAGGCACAGATCTCCTCTGAGCAGGCGGTATGCCACTGAGTAGAGCTGGAGTTTCTTTAGCCGGACAGCATATGGCATCTGTTTGAGCCCTTTGATCCTCTTGGTGAGGTACTTTTGGGGTCTTTCCAGTTGCTGCAGGTATCTGGTAAGGTACATCTCAAAAGGGGCATTGTACTCAATTATGGGCCTGATGAGGGATGAGTAAAGAGGCACGATGACCTCCCCTGATCTAGATGTGAATCCCTTCATGATTAGGTGGGTTATATAAAATGTTTTTCTAACCACTTTGGCCACATGGTTGTCAAATGAGAGATTGCTATCAACTTGGGTCCCCAGATCCCTAATTACTTCTTCTGTACTTAATGGATTACCACCTATGTGGTAATTTGTGGGCACTTTGTTTTTGCCAAAGGGGATGACTATACACTTTTTGACATTTAGCTTGAGGCCATGGCTCTGGCACCAGTTGTCTGTTTCTATGAGGCCCTTTTGTAGGATGCTTGTGTCGGCTGGAGAGTTGATTATGATGCCTAGTTTGTAGTCATCTGTGAACTTGGTCAGCCACAGTCCTTCTGTGTTGGCCTGTACCTCCGAGAAATATATATCGAACAAGAGAGGTCCTAGGACTGTGCCTTGTGAGACGCCACTTGTAACTAGTTTGGAGTCTGACATGGCTCCAGCAATTCTAACCATGTGGGTTCTATCCTTGAAACAGTTTGCAACCCATCTAGTGACATAGGGGTTTATATTCAAGATGGTGAGCTTATCTATAATGCCCGAGTGGGGTATTGTATCGAAGGCTTTTGCGAGGTTCAGGTAGGCTGTGTGGACCACCTTCCCCTTGTCAATGGCCTTGGTGACTGTTTCAAAGAAATTGACCAGGTTTAAGAGGCAGGATCTGCCCTTAACAAAGCCGAACTGGGTAGGATCCAGTGTCTGTAGGTCCCCAATATCTTTATTTATGAGGTCCATGATGATCCTTTCCATAGCTTTGCAGACCAAGCTAGTCAAGCTTATGGGGCGATAGTTTCCAGGATCCGTTGAGGCAACACCTTTGTGGAGAGGGACCACTGTTGCTATACGCCACTCTTGGGGTACATATCCTGTAGTAAGGCTGAGAGTGAACAGTAGTTTTATGTTTGGGTTTAGCTCTTCTTGGAGTTCATGTAGGATGCAGCCCGGGACACCGTCTGGTCCCATTCATGCTGTGTTTTTTGCTTTGGAGAGGGCGGTTCTTACCTGAGCATCTGAGATGTCGGGGGGGGCAGCACTCTGCTGGGATAGATATTTGCCCTTTTGGTGGGGAGGGGGGGGTTTGAGGTGAACCTGTCAGCTAGGATGTTGGCAATGTCTGTGGGTTCTGTGTATTTTTTGTCATTTTGGACTAATTCTGAGCATATCTGGGAATTCCCAACCAGGTTCCTAACATAACTAAAGAAAGCCTTGTGATTATCCTTAGTGTCCTGTGCAATTTTTCTCTCGAAGCTGGCCTTAGACAATTTTATGAGTGCCCGTAGTTTTTTGCTAATACTGATCAGAGATGCCTTCCCTTTTTGGAATTTGGCTCTATCATGTAGTAACTTCCTCCTTCTATTGTATAGTTTGTTTATGGCTGGGGTCCACCAGACAGGATGCCTGCCTTTGGAGGATTGGGTCTTGGTTTTATTTGGGATTGCATGATCCATGCATTCCTGAAGGTGTTCATAGAATCGTTTATAAAGGATTCTGCAGTCTGGGCCATATTTTCCACAGGCCCAGGGGCTTTGAAGGATTCCACCTCAGTTTTGAGGACTGTGAAATTTGCTTTAGAAGTTTTTCACTGTGGTTTTCTGGGCAGGGGTGGGGTCGGGATGTGAATATCCAGTGAGATTAGTTTATGATCTGATCTTACCAGTGAGGGATACACTTCTGGTCAGGAGCATAGAGCCCCCATGTTGGTGATGATCAGGTCCAGTATGTTTTCCCCTCTTGTGGGAGTGGTAGCAAGTTGTTCCATAGCATTTGAGTTTATAAATTCTAGGAACCTTTGGGCTAGGGTGTTGGAGCTAGAGTAATGCTCCCAGTCTATGTTTGGGTAGTTGAAGTCACCCAATATAATGGTGTTTGGAGAGACCTTCATATTTTCCAATGTTCTCAGGAAGGCCCAGTGGGGTTCCTGGGTTTGGGAGGGTGGTCTGTAGCAGGCTATAAACTGGAAGGCAGTTTTACCCACTGTTAGTTGCACATGGATAGTCTCTGATGCTTCGTACTGTGCCACCAACCTGAAGGTGTGGGTATCTTTGATGAATATTGATACCCCCCTCATTTTGTGGTTTGGTCCAAGTTTTGGGGCTGAAAAGCATGGTATGAGGTATAACCTGGTAGTGCTGGGGTGCTCTTGGGAGACTTGAACCAGGTTTCTCTTACTGCATAGATATCGATGTTCTCCATGCTAAGGAGAGTTTCGAGTGTGTGCATCAAGGAGAGTTTCGAGTGCGTGCATCTGAAATAGTTTAACCATAGCCCCACGGTGCTGCACAATGTGAAAAATGCCCAAACACACATATTTTTAAGCCGGAAAGTTGAGAGAGATATAAATCAGCCCAAAATGGCTAATAAAATTACAATTTCAGAGCTGGAAACTGCTCCTCTAGTGTTAGATAGGCAGTACAATGCTCACCACTCCCACTGGTAAGCAGTAGTAATTCCCTCTACCACAGCAAGGTCTGGATAGCTCTGAACACAAAAAATAAAGTCCTGAAACCAGCAAAGCCTGGGATCTGGACTATACTAGCTAGGAAAGGTAGGAAACGAGCAAACAAGATAGTATATATTTTTTTTTGTTTAAAACAGGCTAAACAATGCAATAATACAGTAAATAAAGACAGAAAAGGCTAACACACTTGAGTGTGTAGCCCTAAACAGTAAATGCAATTAAAACTCTACAAAATTAGCAATTTAAAACTTTTTAAATGAAGCAAGGCACGTGCACAACTGAAAAATGATTTAAGAGGCAGTAATACAGTAGAATAAGTAGCTAGTCTACATATACAGAAAAGTCTATATATACAGAAAAGCAGATAAAACAACACTAAAACAATTCAGATGCAATGCAACCTAGAGCACTTGAGTTGTAGCAATATTAAGGCAAATACAGTTTTACTAAATGCATTAAAATATACTCTATATTTCCAAAATGTTTGAGAAGCATAGTCAGAACACAAGGAGATTCAGGCAATTTTTTTAGAAAGGAGGAACAGAAGGAAAGAAACTAATTGGGTTGGCCTTCTTAGATGTTCTCATTGTATTAGGTAGAATGAGCTAATGACACTAGACTGAGAGGAGTGTAAAAGATCAAATTTAGAGTACAGGAGGGCAACTGCAAGGCCATCAGGTATAAAGACAAGATGCCAATAGGGAAGGAGGGTAGTAAGCTATTTTAGGCAGAAAACACTACAGACATGTTTATCACAACAGAAAACAAGCAATGAGCCAATAGCTATGAAATACAGTACAAGTATGCATTATACAATAAAATTGCTATAAGTATCTAGAATAAACAATAACTACTAAAAATAAGCAAAAAAAACAGGATACTTATTGCTATATATCACAGATCAAGTGCTCCTCCTCAGATAGTTCTGTGTGTAATGGCTGAAACACTCAAGCTAACTTCTTAAGTTACAGAAAGTTGAAACCTGAAACAACTTTAAAAAAAGCTCAAAGGAACCAATGAGGTCCTTTCTCCAAGCCATAGACCTGGAAACCCAACTAGACAACGACCATAAACACTAAACTCACACTAAAGTGGGGGATGGTCTTTGCTAACTAAGATGGCTTGGACAATGAGCTCAGAAAACAGCCTCTAACAAACAACTAGGCCCACAAACACAATCTGGAGTATGAAGAATATTACAGCTACTACCTAAACTATTTTAGGCAGAACACACTACAGAAATGTTTATCACAAACACAATCAGGAATATGGCCAATATTACAGCTACGACCTAAACTATTTTAGGCAGAAAACACTACAGAAATGTTTATCACAGCAGAAAACCAGCAGTGAGCCAATAGCTATGAAATACAGTACAAGTATGCAGTATACAGTAAAATTTCTATAAATATCTAGAATAAGCAATAACTACTAAAAATAAGCAAAAAAAGAACAGGCTACTTATTGCTATATATCACAGATCAAGTGCTCCTCCTCAGATAGCTCTGTGTGTAATGGCTGAAACACTCAAGTTAACTTCTTAAGTTACACAAAGTTGAAACCTGAAACAACTTTTAAAAAAGCTCAAAAGAACCAATGAGCTACGTCCTCCAAGCCATTGACCTGGCAACCCAACTAGACAATGACCATAAACACTAAACTCTCACTGAAGTGGGGGATGGTCTTTGCTAACTAAAATGGCCTGGACAATGAGCTCAGAAAACAGCCTCTAACAAACAACTAGGCCCACAAACACAATCAGGAATATGGAGAATATTAGTTACTACCTAAACTATTTTAGGCAGAAGACACTACAGGAATGTTTATCACAAACACAATCAGGAATATGGACAATATTACAGCTACGACCTAAACTATTTTAGACAAAAAACAGAAAATTTTATCACAGCAGAAAACCAGCAGTGAGTCAATAGCTATGAAATACAGTACAAGTATGCAGTATACAATAAAATTGCTATAAATATCTAGAATAAGCAATAACTACTAAAAATAAGCAAAAAAAAACCAGGCTACTTATTGCCATATATCACATATAATGTGCTCCTCCTCAGATAGCTCAAAGTCAATTATATTGAATTGTATGCTAATACTGTGAAGTAGATGATTGTGGACTTGAAGGAGTCATTGTAATTGTGGACTTGTAGAAGTCATTGTAATTCCTAGAGATTGTTCTGGCTTGTGACTCAAGGATAACTATATATGACTTAGTGTCAATTTTTTTTTTCGGAGCGGATCAGTCTTGTGTTTATGTCTCTTGAAGTTTATTCATAACAAACAAACTGCTGTTTATAAGAAGTTCTAACAAATATGCTGAATGTTTCCTTTTATCTTTTGTTATATTTCATATCAATATATTTGTAAACAACATATATTAGATTGTTTTTGCTAGATTGAGCTGTTTTCCATATTTACATGACAAATGTTTATCTTTCTGTTCTACAGATGACCACATATACATTTAATTAAATGATCTATCTTATTATTATGAAACATTAGAGAAGTTTCAATTTATGCTGAGCTTACATCTTGTAAGTATGTAAATATTTAAATACATGAATATTCAACTAGATAGAGAGGGCATTGATGTACATAGAAGACATGGTTAGAGGGATTGCTTGGATGGTATCTCTATTCAAGCATGGGGTTTCATACCTCATAGTACTGGATGTTGTTTTTTTGTTTTTGTTTTGTTATTTTTTGTAGATTTCAGTTATTACTGTTTGGGGTCTTCCAAAGCTATTCACATTACCCTATTATATGAATATCTGATATTTTCTCTAAACTCATATAGAATTTCTCATAATTATAAACCTATAAGGCTGTTTAAATTCATATCATAATATGAGTATGAAGTGCTTATCTAGTAACATCAATGGACTAAATAATATCAAAAGGAGAAGCTTATTTAAGTATCTTAATTTACATAAACCTCAACTGGTGTTTCTTCAAGAAACACACCTTTTAAAAGAGGATGTAAATAAACTAAATTTTAATAATTGCATAGTATTAGTAAGCTCTCATTTTTAAACAGAAGAAAAGGGGAGTAGCAATTCTGTTAAGAAATTCTACTTTAACTGCTAGAATCATTAATACATTTTATGATTCTTCTGGCATGATTTGTTTGATGTCCCTTGAAATAAACAGAAAGATTTATACATTAATTAACCTTTATTGGATACCCAGAATAGGGGCTAAAACAGTTAAACATCAGTTTGAAGACATTATTTATTATGCTAAAGAAAGTATAATAATGGCAGGTGATTTTAATTGTATTGTGTATGACAAGGATACTGATATAAATTGAAATTCATTGATTCAGTAGTTATTAAAGACATTAATGATTTTGCAGAGCCAAATTCATTCATTTTTACATTCTATTCACATCAACATAAGTCTCACTCTAGAATAGATAGCATATATATTTCAAATGCTATTTTAACAAAATTAGATAAAGTTATAACATGTCCATTGTCTGATCACAATGCAATTATCCCAACACCAGAATACCTACATATATAACAAACTTAAAAGATTTTAAAGATTTCTGCATGAGAGATAAAGACATTCCTTGAAATGAATATTACTGAGGATATATTATATATATATATATATATATATATATATATATATATATATATATATATATATATATATATATATATATGGGATTCTTTGAAAGTCTTATATTTATGGTAGAGTTCTATCATGGTTTATTAATAAGAAGAAACAATGGAATAAAGATATGTTAGAATTACAAACTAAAGTAGATAAACTTAAATTAGAAATACAAAAAGGAAATACTGATTTAAAAATAGAACTTGAACAGGCAAACAATAAATATTCTGAAATACTTCATCACAAAACTATGATTAATATTGAAAATATTAAGTTAAATTCCTATTCTATGAACCCTACTAATCAGAGACACCTAGCAAACAGAACAAAGGAAATTATTAATTCCAAACAAACAAAAGATCTTTACATACCAGTTACAAATCAAAAAGCTACTGATTTAAATTATATTCTGAAGGCATTTAGAGTTCATTACAATATTCTTAACCTATCAAACACCAGCATGACAGTTACCAATGATGTTAAACTGTTTCTTAATAAAATATTACTAGCAGATTAACTCAGGAGCGGATAGACCTTCTAGATAAACAAATTACAATGACTGAACTGAAATCACAAATTAATAAATTGAAAACAAATAAAGCCCCGGGTATGATAATATTTTACCTGAAATGTGCAAATTATTGACAGGAGAAGCCTTAACTTTATTATTAAAAGTATATATGTAAGCTAAAGAAAGTATAAATATACCACCTTCATAGAAATATTCGTTAATATCCCCAATTCTAAAGTCTGGTAAAGAGGAAAAATGATGCTCTTCATTTAGGCCTATATCCTTGTTAAATGTAGACTATAAAATGTCTATGGCAATATATGTGTTTTTTTACATGAAGAGCAAACAAATTTCATAAAAGGGAGAAATACATATGATAATATTAAAATAATTGTTACACTAATAGATCATCTCAAGTTTCAATAGAAAGATCTGACTATAGTAAGCTTAGATATTAACAGCGCTTTTGATTCTGTAAACTGGAACTATATATTCCTATTTTTTGGATTAATATAAATTCCCAAAAGCTTTTATTATTTTAATCAAGCTATTATATGAAAACACATCAGCCTATATTAAATTAGTGTCCCACTGACCTAGGCCTATTACAATTACCAAAGGAACTAAACAAGGCTGCCCCCTGTCTCCATTATTATTTGCTCTATTGATTGAAGCTTTTGCAAATTGTATAGTACTTGATACTAATATCAAAGGAATACACTTTACCAATGGTCTAAATTTGAAACTCCAGTTGTTTGCAGATGATATTCTGTTGACCCTAACTGATAAAAATCATTTTTACAAGCATTATTCAACACTATGGCTAATTTTCAAAACATTTCTGGTCTTCAGCTTAATGAAAATAAAACTAAAATTCTACTTTTAAATTGTAAAAATAAGTCTACAGATAAAAAGTTTTCCAGATATATTGTATTGGATGTTAGAATTAATTATTTATGTGTTTTCATATTAGAAGACTTGAATGAGACACTTTTGTTCAATTATACCACTAACTTAAATAAAGGTAAACAGATGATGACCAGTTGGAACAGATTTTTATTCACAATGGAAGATAGGCTGTTTTTGATCAAAACAACTGTTTTCCTTAAGATATTGTATCTTATGCAAGCTTTATCTCTCCCCCCTCCTAAACACATTATACAAGAATATAAAATAAATTGATATTAAAATGTTTGTGGTTCCCTAATAAATCTAGAATTGCTCTAAATAACCATTTGTAGGATTGGGAAGAGGGCAGACATAACCTTCTAGATATAGAGATTTATGTTATGTCTTCTGAAATTAAAAATATAGCATTATGGTTAAACTCAACATACTTTTCTACTTGGAAACAAATACATGAACAGATTTAGTTAGAATCAGTTTAGTCATTCCATCAGAATTATTCTATAATTCTACCAAATTACTATTACTGGATGATTAAAGATTATATATTACAGAATAAAAAGATAAAAATAGTATCCTAGTTTATTACTACAATGATTGTCCACCTCACACCAAATGCTTTGTAGTACAGGTTGCAAGAGATATAATTTTAGTGTAAGGGCAAGCTGTACTACAAAGCATTTGGTGTATTTAGCACACTGTGAGTGCTGTAAAAAATTCTGTGTTGGGAAAACAGATCGAACCCTTAAAGAGCACATGAGGGAACATTCCTATAGTATAAGTACAGGAAATAGCAGAAATGCACTTGTAGATATGTGGCAGCTAGTAATCAAATTCATCATTTTAGGTTTAAGGTTATACAAACGTTACAAGTTAGTGCTAGGATGGGGAATATTGAGAATAGGACTTGTGAGGCGGAACTTAGATGGATCCTTAAGCTTAGAGCTGATAAAGGATCAGGTCTGAATAGTACGGTCTCTATTAGACCGATACTCGATAAGAGAGGCATACCTAGATAGGGTATGTTTGCCAGGTGGTATAGTTTAACTTATAAGGTACTATGCTTTGTTTTAATATTTTATGGCTTCATAAATGTTTTTTGCATATTGAAAGGGGGTTTTTCCTTTAATATATGATGTCATCTGAATGGTAATTGAAGACAATTGATATATGTAAATGGGTACTGATATGGGATATGCTATTGGTGAATTCAAACTGTTTTAATTAATCATATGACTTTATAAGGTGTATGTCTGTGTATTTTACTATCATTACCGTCTGATGACGCCAATGTCTACTTGGTGAAAGCACTTACCAACTTGCAAGTATTTTATTAAAGTGTTTGAACTATCTAATAGTCTTGTTGGACTTTTATGTGTGCCGTGCTTCCTGCTGCCATACTGTGTTTTGTTTTACATTTAATTTGCAGGTAACATAATTCTGAGTATATAGACAGATGCTGTAACCAAAAATATATTATCGGCATCTATCTACCTATCAAATGGATTACACTTAGGTTCATAGGTTCATACTAGGCTATCTGCCCTAGGGCATTTATAAGCCTAGCCAGAATGTGTTTGGCTTTCGCCACCCATTTTAAATTAATTTTGCTATGCCCTTTTTTTGAGGTTAGTATACTGTGCCTCTGTCTAACAGTGACACAGAAGTCATACCCGGGGTAAACCTACGATCTCCCATCCACTCATCAAGATTCCTCTTGAAGAGAGTCAATGAGGGACTCTGCCTAACCTGGACTGGGATTTTATTCCAGAGTTAAGGGAGCCTCTGGGTTATGAATCTGTCCCTCCAGCATGTCCTATTTATTTCAGTGCTGAGGTTCAAGTCTCTCGATTTTCTGAGGTGCAGCATGTCCATTAATTCCGGGTTGGACGTGGCTTTATATGTCAGGCACAGATCGCCTCTGAACAGGCGGTATGCCACTGAGTAGAGCTGGAGTTTCTTTAACCGGGCAGCATATGGCATCTGTTTGAGCCCTTTGATCCTCTTGGTGAGGTACTTTTGGGGTCTTTCCAGTTGCTGCAGGTGTCTGGTAAGGTACATCCCAAAGGGCATTGTACTCAATTATGGGCCTGATGAGGGATGAGTAAAGAGGCACGATGACCTCCCTGATCTAGATGTGAATCCCTTCATGATTAGGTGGGCTATATAAAATGTTTTTCTAACCACTTTGGCCACATGGTTGTCAAATGAGAGATTGCTATCAACTTGGGTCCCCAGATCCCTAATTACTTCTTCTGTACTTAATGGATTACCACCTATGTGGTAATTTGTTTTTGCCAAAGGGGATGACTATACACTTTTTGGCATTTAGCTTGAGGCCATGGCTCTGGCACCAGTTGTCTGTTTCTATGAGGCCCTTTTGTAGGATGCTTGTGTCGGCTGGAGAGTCGATTATGGCGCCCAGTTTGCAGTCATCTGTGAACTTGGTCAGCCACAGTCCTTCCGTGTTGGCCTGTACCTCCAAGAAATATATACTGAACAAGAGAGGTCCCAGGACTGAGCCTTGTGGGACGCCACTTGTAACTGGTTTGGAGTCTGACATGGCTCCAGCAATTCTAACCATGTGGGTTCTGTCCTTGAGCCAGTTTGCAACCCATCTAGTGACATAGAGGTTTATATTTAAGCTGATGAGCTTATCTATAATGCCCGAGTGGGGTATTGTATCAAAGGCTTTTGCGAGGTCCAGGTAGGCTGTGTGGACCACCTTCAATGGCCTTGGTGACTGTTTCAAAGAAATCAACCAGGTTTAAGAGGCAGGATCTGCCCTTAACAAAGCTGAACTGGGTAGGATCCAGTGTCTGTAGGTCCCCAATATCTTTATTTATGAGGTCCATGATTATCCTTTCCATAGCTTTGCAGACCAAGCTAGTCAGGCTTATGGGGCGATAGTTTCCAGGATCCGTTGAGGCACCACCTTTGTGGAGAGGGACCACAGTTGCTGTACGCCACACTTTGGGTACATATCCTGTAGTAAGGCTGAGATTGAACAGTAGTTTTATGTTTGGTTTAGCTCTTCTTGAAGTTCATGTAGGACGCAGCCCGGGACACTGTCTGGTCCCATTGATGCTGTGTTTTTTGCTTTGGAGAGGGCAGCTCTTACCTGAGCATCCGAGATGTCAGGGGGGCAGCACTCTGCTGGAATAGATATTTGCCCTTTTGGTGGGAGAAGTTTCTGAACCTGTCAGCTAGGATGTTGGCAATGTCTGTGGGTTCGTTTTGTCATTTTGGACTAATTCTGAGCATATCTGGGAATTCCCACCCAGATTCCTAACATAACTAACGAAAGCCTTGTGATTACCCTTAGTGTCCTGTGCAATTTTTCTCTTGAAGCTGGCCTTAGACGATTTTATTGCTAATACTGATCAGAGATGCCTTCCCTTTTTAGGATTTTGCTCTATCATGTAGTAGCTTCCTCCTTCTATTGTATAGTTTGTTTATGGCTGGGGTCCACCAGACAGGACGTCTGCCTTTGGAGGATTGGGTCTTGGTTTTATTTGGGATCGCATGATCCATGCATTCCTGAAGGTGTTCATAGAATGCGTTTATAAAGGATTCTGCGGTCTGGGCCATATTTTCCACAGGCCCGGGCTTTGAAGGATTCCACCTCAGTTTTGAGGAGTGTGAAATTTGCTTTAGAGAAGTTTTTCACTGTGGTTTTCTGGGCAGGGGGTGGTGTCGGGATGTGGACATCCAGTGAGATTAGTTTATGGTCTGATCTTACCAGTGAGGGATACACTTCTGGTCTGGAGCATAGAGTCCCCATATTGGTGATGATCAGGTCCAGTATGTTTTCCCCTCTTGTGGGAGTGGTAACAAGTTGTTCCATAGCATTTGAGTTTATAAATTCTAGGAACCTTTGGGCTAGGGTGTTGGAGCTAGAGTAATGCTCCCAGTCTATGTTTGGGTAGTTGAAGTTGCCCTATATAATGGTGTTTGGAGAGACCTTCATATTTTCCAGTGTTCTCATGAAGGCCGAGTGGGGTTCCTGGGTTAGGGAGGGTGGTCTGTAGCAAGCTATAAACTGGAAGGCAGTTTTACCCACTGTTAGTTGCACATGGATAGTCTCTGATGCTTCGTGCTGTGCCACCAACCTGGAGGTGTGGGTATCTTTGAATATTGATACTCCCCCTCCTTTTGTGGGTCGGTCCAAGTTTTGGGGCCGAAAAGCATGGTATGAGGTATAACCTGGTAGTGCTGGGGTGCTCTCGGGATCCTTGAACCAGGTTTCTGTTACTGCACAGATATCGATTTTCTCCATGCTAAGGAGAGTTTCGGTGCGTGCACCTTGAGGTTTAGACTTCTGGCGTTGAGTAGCATTACTCTTAGTTTCTTATCCCTTGTGATACCTATGGAGGTGGGTTTGTCTTTTGAGCCTTGCCTAAAAAAGGCACTATGGGGTAGCAAGAGCCTTTGCCAATATCCGAAGCCCAGGGTGACAGGTGCAGGCCGTCCCTAGCGAAGCATCGTGGCTTGTCAAGCATGTCATCCCAGGCTGACAGGCATTGAATCCCCTTTGAATGACACCAATAATTAAGCCAATTGTTGAAATTGATCATCTTGTCTTCATATTGTGGCATCATTCTTGGTGAGGGTAAGATGCTACTCAAGGTCAGGGTCATACCGGCCTGGACCACATGCTCAGAGAGCTCCTCTATGTCTCTTTTCATATAGTCCAGGGTGGTGCGTCTCAGGTCATTCACACCAGCATGGATAATGACTGAGTCATATTTGTACTTGCCTTGGAGTGACCTGAGTGCTTGTGTTATGTGGTGGATCCTAGCGCCCGACAGGCAGCTCACCGTGACCTTCTCCTTGTTCAGCCTGGTGAGCAGGACGTCAGTGTGCCTGATGATAGAGTCACCTATTACAAGTGTATCAGGTGTGTTGTTTAGCCTTAAGGGCTGTGACTGTTTGGCACACTGGCTTTGTGAGATATGTGTTGCACGTGCTTTGTTTTGGGGTAGCGGTTGCTTGGGTGTCTGCTTTGGAGGTCTCTGCTGCTTAGGCAGATTTTATTTAGAGCCTCAGTATGTTTTTGTGTGTTTATGTGTTTGGTCTGCTGTCGTGGTAGGTCTATGTGAGACTGGAATTGTACTGAGTGTGGTTTCCTTCTCCTCCTGACTGGTTACGCCAGTACTGAGTTGAGAGAGCTTAGCCTCCAGTTTGGCTATATGGATGCATCTCTCACATGTGTTGGAATTTATTGGGAGGAGAAGAGGGTTGTCTGTGTACATGAGGCAGTTGTAACATTGCCTCAAGATTCCCAGATTCACCAGCTGGACCGGAGAGAAGATTGACAACTGACCTTTGGACATTCTAGAATAGTATTGGGAATTCCTTTATAATTGAAAACAATGGGCCAGTGGGGAACAAGGTACTCGAGAGGACTTTGTGAGAGTGTAGTGCTTTTAATTTTTTAGTGCTGACTTATATAATTGCTTTAGTGAGCAAGTGCCTTTAGTGAACAAGTGCCAGGTAACTTAAATGCAATGTCTTACAGGTAACTTAAATGCAAAAATGACAAACAGTAACTTTCTTTTAAGTGAAACAAGGAAATGAGTACAGTAAGCAATGCAGATATCACTAGGGATCCACAGAAGCGCTGAAAATCCGCGGTTTAGGTGGTATTAGCATTTCAGGGAAATAACAAGCAAACAAACAACATGCATACAAACAGAGCTAGATTCAGCAGGCCTGGATCTAGTCTATGCTACAGCAAACAAGGTGTACCAATTTCAGTAAGAAACAGTTGAAATATGCAGGCACTATAAGCCTTTAACCAGAAATTCCCAGCTCAGAAGGGCAGAGTCCAGCCTCTCCTCCCACAAGAGTGCAGACCACGAACCTTCTTAATGTAAAATAACTGGCCTGAAGCCCAAGTGCTTAAACCAGAACTAATACACTTTTAGAATAACAGACACTGAGCCCTCAATCAGCAGTTCCCAACTTAGAAGGATGTAAGCCACCTGTCCTGCCACCACAGTGCAGGCCACAAACCTTCCTAATGTAAAACAACTGGTCTGAAGCCCAAGTGCTTAATCCAAAAGACTTAGAATGATAGCTACACTTTAATCAAGTTACTACCAAGCAGTAATAAATACAATTGAATACTTTGAAGAATGCCTGGATTAGTGCTTAAGTTATACAAACAAAGCTAGATTCAGCAGGCCTGGATCTAGTCTACGCTACAGCAAACAAGGTGTACTTAGTGTTGGTTTATTGTATCACAGGCAAAACTGAACTAATAGGTGAAAACAAAATCCTGACATGAGACAATTTAAATACTGAATCTGTTTATAAATGTATGTCAAATAATTATCTCAAAGGGTAATTTTATATTTTTATTTTGCTTAAAATCAAGCCATATAAATGACAATGGCACACAATCAAAACATGTTCTTAACCATTTTAAATGGGTGCAAGAATTTTAGAGGTATCTCAAGTTTTAGTCTTAAGACCCATCTCAGAACCTAACCACTCCTTGAAATTTTAACAGCATTTTAATTATGATTAGCAAGCATTAGTTAATAGATTTAAGCAGGTAACATTTAGAAGCATAGGGGCAGGATTTTATGTTTTTGCTGCACTATGTGTGTCAAAAACATAATTAAACTACTCTAGCTATAAATAATTACACAGATAGAACACTATAGTCAAAACAAATCTCAGCTTGTTATTTTTTTTTTAATTTTGCCTTGGAGTGACTTAAGTTTGTCATGATGTAATGGGTACATACTAGTCTGGAAATGGTTTCAAGGAATAGAATGATTTAAGATTTAACCAGAAAGAAAAAAAGAACAACCAAATATTGTAAAATAAGATAATGAAAAATTACATTTGCAAGGCTAAGGAAAGGATAGTCATGGACCTGACTAACAACAACATAGGAAATCTCCAGACTCTGAACCCAACCCAGTTTGGCTTCATCAAGATCAGGTCCTGCCTGTTCAGCCTGGCTGACTTCTTTGAGAAGGTCACCAAGGCCATAGATGAGGGTAAGACAGTGCATAGCACCTACCTTGACCTGGCCAAGCATTTGACACAATACCCCGCTTGGGTATAATAGATAAACTCACAAAACTGGGCATAAACCTCTATGTCACAAGATGGATAGCCAAAATAGCCAAAAAGCTTACAGATAGGACACATGTTGTTAGAGTGTGGGAATCCACATCCAGCAAGAAGCCAGTCACCAGTGGCGTAACACAGGGCTCAGTGCTGGGCCTCTTTATGTTTGAGATATACTTCTCAGATGCCACGACAAATATAGATGGCTTTAGATTGATCAAGTTTGCTGATGACTGCAAGTTGGGGGCAATTACTGACTCACAAAGAATGTTGATATCCTACAGAAAGGTCTGATGCAGACTAATGACTGGTGTCAAAGCTATGGCCACAAACTAAATGTGAAGAAGTGCATAATACCCTTTGGGAAATCAAATATCCCTGCAAATTACAACATTGTAGCACCCCTCTAAGAGTGGACAATGTGGGAAGAGATCTGGGTACGCCGATAGACAGAAAGATAGCAATCTGAACTTTGACCACCTTGTAGTTTAATTATCCATGGTGGTGAGGAAATCCTTCTATGTGGCTCAGCTTATAAGTAAGGGCATAGCATCCAGATATAAGGATGTCATAATACCACTGTACTGGGCCTTTATCAGACCAATAATCAAGTACAATGCACCCTTTGTCATATACCTCGCTAGGCACCTGCAACAGCTGGAGCATCCTCAGAGGTTTCTCACCAAAAAATACAGGATATTCATCAAACAAATACAGGGTCTAACCAATATGTCATATGCAGACCAATAACAAAAACCCTATCACTATTCAGTTTCCTACTGATTTTTGCGTGATCTGAGCCTGACATACAAGGTATTCTCTGACTCAGCCCTGATGGAAATGTTGCATATTCTCAAAGCTAACTGCATGAGGGTTACCTGCTCCAAAGATCTAAACCTGATCACTGACATGAATAGATCATGCTGGAGAGACAGATGTGTGTTCCAGAGACTACCACTCCTCTGAAATAGGCTTCCTATTCAATTGAAGCTTCCCTGACCATCTGCAAGCACAATGTGGACCAATGGATGGGAAATCTCAGATTCACTTCTGAGGTGGTGCCCATGTCCCTTATGGACAGAGGCAGTCTGTAATAATTGTTAAAACATCACTTGCTGACCCTTGTTATCTTTCCCTAGAGACAGAAATTCGATAAAATCTGGGTAAAACTAGCTAGGCTTGTAAGGGCTTTTGAGCCGTTAGCTTAGTAATCTCCTATTAACCTATGGACACAGGCAGTGTTTGATATATTCATGTCTGCCAGGAAAGAAAAGAAAATGAGTTGCTGTGGTGGTGTAGAGGGCTAAAGCCCTGACTATAACCTATTGCAAATCAGGTTCAATTAGCAGATTGGATGACTGACAGAGCAGTAGGGAGGAATGAACATTTCCATCCTGGGATGAGTGGCTGGACCTATGGGCATCTACTGTGTCTATCCCTTGTGGAGGGTGTGGAAGGCATGGTGGTAGGCATGCGTTAAGAGGGATTAATGGTGGAGACATGGCTGAGTTTCTGTACACTGCATGTCTCCATTCCATGTCCATTTCCCAGGCATATCTTTAGGTTTGCAACATTAGGTCTATGAGGGAGGGGTGGCAAATCAGTAAGTCATTAGTAAACCCCTTACCCTGGAAGGATACACAATCGTGCCAAGCACCCAGAACCCTAATTCCATGTCTGGTCCCAGCATCACACTGGATTAAGTTCAGGGGATAAGCAAACAGCTGGAGACTCACTGTGGACAGGTTCTGGGGTGTTGACCTGGTACCATGAAGAACAGTGGTGGTACCAAAACAAAAGTAAAATAAAACCAAATGTCAAATATGGCTTTATTTTTTTTTTTTTTGTCTAAGTTCTTTACTTATATGTTTTGAATCCTGGTGTCAGTACATTATAAGAAATAATGCCTGAAAATACGGCAAAAAAATAATATATAATCTCTATTGACTGTTAGGTAACGCATTTAGCCCTTATTTCAACATATTATTTCATAAAATTTACATAAAAATAGACTTATGTGACTATATGAAATGTGTCTGTTTTCCTTCCGCATCCACTTTCCTATGTAGCTCCCTCCTTAATGCCTTAATTATCTTTTCCAGTGTTAGAGTGTTTTGCCAAATGAGAACCACCTATACCATTACAATATTCAATGAAAGGAAGTAAAGACAACACAAGAACAAACATTTCAATAATGTCTGTTTTCTTGCAAACATCTCTGGTAATACAAAATCAAGCAACTGGGCTCACGGACTAACTGGTATGCACAACACCAAAGAACAAGATAAATGAAATAAAATGTGCAAACCAGACACACAGAAGGTCAGACCAGTACAAGTCAACTTAATACAGATAAGCACTTTCACAATATATACACACTATCACTTCATCAGATCTGATGAAGCGATAGTGTGTATATATCGTGAAAGCACTAATCTGTATTAAATTGAACTCTATTGGTCTGACCTCTCATGTGTCTGGTTTGCACATTTTATTTCATTTATCTCTGGTAATAAATAACTGACTTTTTGTATTTGGTCCACTACTTCTTTACCAAACCCATCATTTAACTTGCTGTCTTTTGTGAGAGCATAAGTTGGGATTGGGTGGTCTGGTGTTGAGACAGTTTGTCTTAGAGACTTTTTGCAAGAATATTCGGGAGTATTTCTGTACATCCACAGACAATAATGTCAGTGTGAGGGCATGCATATATTCCTGCAAGCAGCCATCAACATGGTTGACTCTCAAGTCATGACAGTCTCGCTTACCCACTTGACATTGAACACTTGGTCTCATTAGGAGAAACCACGAAGAGAGGGAAACAATTACGTTACAATAAAGAATTCAAAACAGACCATGACATAATTGATTACCCTAAATTTGTCTTATTATTGATTGTTAATTTATTAGTTGTTAATAACCATAATTGTTAGCTGTTATCAGTCAACTACATCACAGATTTATAACAGTAATATCTGATATAATGTTACCTTATCTAACCAACATACTGATTAGCTTTTTTATTGGCAGATGTCGAATTAAATGCCAAAAGACCTAATTTACAAATAAGATAGTGGCAAACTTAATCATAGAGACCTGGCTGTATGCATAGAAAAGTGGTAATTAGTAATTTCATCAGGACAGTAAATCTATGATTACATATCTCTTGAACTTTTCACAATAAACAGATACATGCAGAAATTAATATGCCACAATTGGTAGCCATAATAACATTACTTTGTTAGTCATAATACAGGCATAGCAACAGGTAAATGACCAAATATTAGCAGCATACTAATGCATAAAAATAAAAAGAAGGTCAATCTTTATTGATTGACAAAGGTACAGTGCAGCAGTACTGATTTTATACTATTCTAGCATGTAAAAGCCAACCTTGATAGCTAGATGTTGGCAGGGTGGTATGTTATTGGTCCTTGTAGGTGCATTCTATAAAATTCCCAGTGATTATGAACTTTTAAGGTACATTATAAATGTTGCATCAGCATGTACTTTTTGATTGTTGCCAGGGTAAAACCCAAATGACAAAACAGTATTACACAAATATGGAATTCCATGGCTGCTTGTATTACTCATGAGTGTCAAATGTTTTAAATACAGAGTGACCTTGATGTCTTTTTCCTAACATGATGTCACTGTTGATAATTTGACAGTCATACTTTATGACAACATTAATTATGTTTCTAATTGAAGCAGTCTTGTTTGTGTACTTGGTATTGGGAAAGGTTGCTATTAACATTAGACTTCCCAACTGAGTACATATTATTTATTCCTATTTTTATTTTTTGTCTTGCTATTATTATTTATTGATATAATTATTGAGCTGAGAGATGTGATTGAGAAGTTTTTTTTGTTCTGTTTTTTTTATGCTTTTTACTTCAAGCCCATTGTGCATCAAGACTACCCAAATGGACTTGAACTCCTCATGGTTCAGAACTGTCTGGGTGGCATCATTTAGGCAACAGTGAAGTTCACTGTGTCCCATCTCATACCCAGTTCTTTCAATCTAGTTCATTCCCTCATTTAGGTAAGTCTGGCTTACTCACCCCTGGGACTGGGGCCCTACAGCAACTTATCATGTTTGCTAGTAGGAGGGAAACTACACTGTGCATGACTCCAAAGAAGCTTCACACCATTTAGAATTCAAGCTGTGAAAGCATTTTTTGGATGATTCTAACCCTGCTTCTGATGGTGACATGCACAGCTGCCTTACTGCAGAACAACCAGTGCCTCTCTAGCTATGTATGTACACTCCCGGTTTAACATGGAAATTATGAAGTGCCTGCAGTCAAACAGCATGTGTTTGATAGGCACTTTTCTAATGGGCAGAATGTCGAACCAGAAAACATAGACTACACTACAGAGAATGGGTAGTGTAGTTTGATTATCTGAGTTTAGCATTCTGAGTAGAGATCGTGGTTCAGTGAGGAAGAAGGAATTAATTCATTTCTTCTTTGTAGTGTGACCTCGGAATTGGTATATATAATTTGCAGGGGGTGTGGAGAGGCAGGGGGACTTGTTCCCCTGCAAAATAGTGAAAGAAATGTACCATTCACTGTAGATTGTAATAGTTCGTTAAGGTGCATAAGATGAATGACTGACATCACCTCTTGCTCAGTTGAATACATCAAACTATGGGTGTCAATGTATTCATTTTTGACTCGACTGCTTTTTTTCGACAGTACATATTCAATGTTTCAGGTCAACATTGTGACCGGCCAACCAGTTTCACAGTTTCTATAGTAAACCGCACTACCTCTCATGAGTATACTCACTGGTTTAGGTAGCCACAGAGCATGTTATGCCCAACACCAATGTCTGCTTTCTGTGTTTTGGTCCACTGTCCACAGCAGATAAGCAGAAAGAAAGTCGGTCATGAACCACATACCCTCGACTCAGAATAGCCAAGCCATAACCACTCATTTTCCATCACCTCCTCCCTGGCACTTCAATTGCCCAGCCACTAATCAAACTCAGGCCATTATAGTTGCAGTAAGGACAAAGCTGTGAGTAAGGTGGTTGAGGACATCATTCCTTTTACTGTATATGCACTTATTAGCAAGATTAGCATAAAATGCACATTATGTGTGGCACATATATTTCTTAACATACTGCAGTGTTGCAGTTAAATTATTTATATTGTTGTATCAACATTTATGTTATTCAGTATCAAAATCAATAAGCAGTGTTGCAATTGTTTTAGCACACTTGTATACCCTGAGATGAAGGTATTTGCAACACCAACCACATCATGCTACAATGTTGCAGCTCTGTTTTGCTCACATCAATTTGCTTGTGAAATTCTTGTGTATTCAACATTACATAATATTAACATTACATAATATTTAGAGTTAGTATGGAATAACATAGTGTATTTATTAAGCTTACATCATGAAATGCTACGTGAGAATAGTTATCATTATATGTTATTTACAAAACAGCAATCAAATCATCAGTTTTAAGTATTTCAACCAGAACGCTTGAACTATAATTTTAATCTTCTTTAACAAAGGAGCTTTTGTAATATAATTCAGATGATTAACCCCAGACATTGATTGGTACAGTGCACTTAGATCCTCATTTTATATTTATGCTATTATCATTACTTATTACACCAGCTGTACACCAGTAAGTATCACATGCTGTGAAACCCAAGTTAAAAACAGTATTTCTACTGTTTTAGACCCCTATTTGCAGTCTTAACCATATAATTTGCACAACAGGTTACTAAACCTTTCCTTTTTGAGGTGCAGTTATAAGAAATATATTAGTACCCAGCCACATATATGTCTTATGTGAAGAAAGCATGTTGATATTTAAGTTTGACAGGATATACCTTGTTTATTTATGTTAGAGTGGGCTTTAGAACTTTTTAGACCAAAGCAAGACACAGAAGTCAACAACATTGAACTGTAGCTTACATTGCTGAATTTTTCAAAGCATATTTAATTTTGTACTTATATTAATTTGTGAAAAATATCTGTTAATGAAGTAATATAAGTACAGAATAAAATAACTGAATCCCTCCTTGAAAAGAATATTAAGCAGAGAGACCCTCACCTGGATCTTTCTGAAAACATGTAAAATCATAGGATGTTTGTACAAACATAATGGCGTAATATAGTTTATCTGAAAGCCATGGTGTTATTTTGCAGATAAATTATTGCAAACTTTTATAATTTTCACATCTGTTTTTAATCTTTCCATATATCTCTCTTAATCTAACAAATATTCCTAGGTTAAGAATAAATAAAGCAACAAGTTTTTTAACTATCTAATTTCCCAACTTATGCCCCTTGGGGACACAACAGGCCAGTACATAATGCATTTTACTGATCAAAGAAAAAAATGTTGAATTTCTATGCAGTCATGGTCCACATATCATTGCCAGGATTTGTAACATGTTTACTGCAATACTGACCACGTCCTCAAAATGGAGGAGCTGGACTCTGACCGCAAAGACCATTTACCTATCCGCAGAGCTGGTCTCATCTATGCTTTGGCCATTAACTGAACCTAGATGAATGAAAGTGCTACTCTATGCCTCAGCATAATCAGTAATACAAAAAAGAATGTTACACAGAGAGCTATATTTAAATGGCATGATGTGTTAAAGTTCTCCTGCACCTGCAAGAGACTCTTTCAGCAGCTATCTATGCATTCTTTGCAAACATTAATTCTGCTCATTTGCACCAGCTATAAAGTATTTATAATGTAGCTGCTAATAAACTGATAAGATTGCTACTGCTTGGCAGAGCAAACCACAAAAAATACTGACTACACCCTAGTCTCTAGTTTTCCAAACTGGCAAAGCTCTAAACTAGCATGGTCCTTTGTACACAGCCATGGTTCTGTTGAGCAAGTTAAATGAGTATATTTTATTTTTTTTTATTTAAATTGGCATCTCTTCAGGTGGGACTCAAGGTGGTATTCATACTGATGAGGGTAAATTTGGCCAGAGTACTGGGGAACTTCACTTACTTGTTTCAATAAGTACCATGGGATCTTTTATATCCAAAAGTCTCATCTAAAGAATAATTTCTGGATATGTATGTTACAGGAACTGCATTCTCAGACCTGATTTCTGTAATGTGAGATCTAAAGCTGCAAAACACAGTGAAAACTTTCATAACTAGTTTTGTGTAATGTTTTCTAGACCATGTGATGCAATCCTGCAAGGATGAATGACAAGTAGGACACAACAATGATGGTATTACTGGGCACAGACAATAACATTTTGAATTTGTTCCTGATTCCTGATTTCATTTTTCTCCATTTTAGGTCACCAACTCTTCCAATCCCTTCTTGAAAAGAATGTTAAGCAGAGAGACCCTCACCCGGATTTCCTTCAGAAGTATGTAAGGCATTTTATTTGTATAAAAGTGTCACAGATGAAAACAGTAAGCTTAAAATGTTGTTAACTAACCCATTCCTGAGCGCATATTATGTCTAAGGAGTAAGAGCTGTGCTGGCCAGTGGAAAAATATGTTTTATTTAAGTATGGTTTATTTAATTAATTGAGAAAACAATATCAAAAATAAATAAAAAGGAAAGGGAACAGTCGGCATGAACAGAATGGAGTAGTTCTTATCTAGGAGAGCATAAATAACTGAAGTTTCATAGATTCATAGATTCATAGGTGTGTACTAGGCTAATGGCCCTGGAGCCTTTACAAGCCTAGCCCATAGGTTATCCTGGCATCATGCCACCCAACCTTAGTTACCAGTGCCTCTGTAGAGTAAAGCCACTGGAGTGATCCCTGGGGTGAATTTTCTATTTCCCATCCACTCAACAAAATTCCTCTTGAGGGCCAGTGAGGTGCTCTGTTGACATGTATGGGAAGTCTATTCTATTGCATGGGCAGTCCCTGGGTTATGAATCTTCTGTTATATCCCATGGATCTCTACGGAAAATCCTAATTACTGTGTTCATTTGTTTTATCAATCTTCTGACTTTTGGGGTTTTATTGATCTTCTGCCGTCTATTTCTTTCATTGATCTTAATATGCATCTCTAATAAATCAAGCAACTCTGCTCTTAGCTCATTTTCTTCTAAACTGAGGGAACGTTTTTTTTTTCTATTTCCTGTGGGCAATCTATAAAAAGTTCTATAGTGTCTCTTTGTGGCACTTTCTTTTCAATTTCATCCTGTGCCAGACATTGTTCCGTCATATGGGAACTCACTGGCCTATCAATCCTCAACACTGACTACGTCAGAGTTTCCACAGCTTCCTGTTTGTTTTCTTGCTGTCCAGCTTCAAGTGAACATTTATACTGGTTTCCTCTGGAAAGCTCCAAAATATCTTCATATGGCACTTGAACAATTGCTTCCCATTACACTGGTTTCCCCTTAATTTGGGTGTTCATTGCTCCATCCTGCTGTGGTGCTGTCTGAATTAGATTTTCTACACTGAATCCTTCACTTCACAGGTACTCCATAACCTCAGTTTCTTTTTTTGTAGACACCCTTATGTTTATGGATATCAGTTGGGTATGACAACCCTGTGTTTCCAAAAGTCAAACATTCCTCTTATGCAGTGCTGATGATGCCATAAGAAGACAGAAACATGCATGTCCACAGCTAGAGGGGTCTTCATTAATTTAATTTCATCAGAGTGAAGTAGAGGTTTATGAAAATTGAAAGTAAGTACTTGTGAGTTTCGATACCGTCGTAGCTTGTTTAGGATCTCAAGCTTAGCTCCCTATGTATGGTACAGCAATTTTCTATGTTCCAGGCAGACTGTATGACCTCCACCCTGGTGGCCTAGATAAGTAACAATGTTGTTGTGTCTTTCATCTTTTCCCGGTTAGGGGTCACCACAGCAGAACTCCGGTCCACTAATGATTGGCAGTAGATTTTTACGTACCGAGTTGCCAGCCCTGATGCACAACTTTCAACAAGTAACAATAAGAAACAATATTCAATTTACTGGTTTGCAAGTGTATTCATTTCATCACTGGTAATAAATAGATCATATTCATGACCCAAATTCATTGCATCTTTAGTGGATGTAGGAGGGGAAAGGTTAAGTGCTTGCACAACACATATGTGTATGTAGCACAGACATATTTTGAAGGCCTGTAACACCAATCTCTGTCATACCATAGTTTGTAATGCTGGCCATGCAGTGTCCAGTTCTGGCAGAAGGGATGTATTTTGGCTTAATTTGTGAGCTTATAACAACTTTGCATACATAAAGCACCACGCTGTAGAACAAACCACCACACTCTTGTGGTGTGAGAACTGTGCATACATGTTCAAAGAAAATGGTTGAAACACGCTTGATGCATGCCTACGTGTCCTACATATAGATGTTGTGCTAGGTACTGTTCTTTGACAAGAAAGAGATGTGCCATCATTGTATTTCTTTTTTTTCACTCTGTTTTGCATATATGTTTGCACTAACATTTTACAGAAAGTTGCCTCTGAAACAGAGGCTGTTTTCCCAGTAAAATATTGAGTTAAATGCACGTCTGTAGCCTCAGTGGTACTTTCTATTGCACCTAGCACTAACAAATGTCATTTTTTGGAATTCCAGGCTATATCTTCAGTCCCTTTAAAACACATAGTTCCATAAAGAAACAGAGCTGCATTGTAAAAACAGCAGTAAATCTAAAACTACATTGTAGCTTTAAAAAGACAACAAGGACATATGAACATACTAGAAGCATGCAATAAAATCAGTCAAGGGTACTAAGCAGCAATGTGGCATTTTAAATGGTAACAAATAAATAATTAAATAAATAAAACCTTCAGCAGATGAAAGCTAAAGTGTAAACATTCCCAGACCTCATTAAGCCCATCTAATATATATTAATCTCCTATTTAACTACTATCATTCACTGTTTCTAAGTTGTCAAAATATGTCTTTCTCTTTCCAGTCCTGCTTTTAGTTTCCTTCTAGGGCTTTATGAATGAGTTGATATATTAAGATTTAAATTACCTACATTCTCTGGTAGAGTGCCTGAAATTATTGACCTTAAGTATGTGTACAGTTTACATTATGTCCATGTACTGTGAAACAACATGCTGCTTATATTTAAAAAAATGTGTTCATTTAGTGTATGTACGGCCTGAGTCATGATTGAAAAGACTGAGTTCTTAAGCATAACTCACATACACAGTTAATAAAAGAAAGAAATTAAATTAATAAATAAAAAAATGCATAATAAAATAATAAATACTTTGGTATAATCAGAACCCATATATACCTTCAAAGTCTTACAGGTTACGGAGGCTGAGAGCAGCATAAACAAGCAGAATCCTGCTAAGGGCCGAAGTTCTCCCCTCATAGCCATCATCATCCCCCTTATACGATTTATCTACATGGAGACAGGGTGTTGCATTAACTGTTACCCCCTTTCTCGATTCAATGCCACTCTCCTACCTTTTTCAACAGTCATGCCTGTCTGTAGCAGGCCTTCCCTCACACAATCCATCCTCTTTTCTTCTTAATGAACACATGTAAATG
The DNA here is from genome assembly GCF_019279795.1 of Protopterus annectens. Lineage (NCBI taxonomy): Eukaryota > Metazoa > Chordata > Ceratodontiformes > Protopteridae > Protopterus > Protopterus annectens. Next base: position 1,259,926,027 of record NC_056726.1, read on the forward strand.
GCAAATCAAAGAACGAAGGTTGATATAGTGTAATGTTAAGCTCTTTTCATTTACTAAAATAGCAAACTTCTTCAGACAAACACATATACACCTTGAACTTATTAAATATTAAAAAAGGCACCAAAATCCCAATTAAGTCATCAAATTAATAATTAATTAATTAATTTCATGAACCTGAATATTTAAAGCAATTGTATTTTTGTACTTTTTGTATTTTTGTACTTTTGTATTTATTAGATGTGATTTTATATAATATGGTTACCATGATTAAGAGTTCATGAAATTTATTAATTAATTATTAATTTGATGACATCATTGACATTTTGGCGCCTTTTTTAGTATTTAATAAGTTCGAGGTGTATGTGTGTTTGTCTGAAGAAGTTTGCTATTTTAGTAAATGAAAAGTGCATAACATTACACTGTATCAGCCCGAGTTCTTTGATTTGCCATTTACTTGTGTTCATTTGGTCTCTTTTCTTCTTAACTTCTTCCTGTCTTATCCCAAATCATCATCACCCTGTCATCTTTTGCTTTCCTACACATGTGACTGAACCACAGTAATCTCTTCTCCATGACCTCTGCAACTGGAGCTTCTTTGATTTCTGCTCTACTGTCCTTCCTCCTTTGCCTCATGAAGTGTGTCCTACCCTCAATCCTAGGCATTAACCCACTTTAGCGAGTCCTGAAACAAAGAGACTGAATGGCTGAAAAAACATATTTGCATATACTAAGTCTGAGATGGCCATTTCTCAGAATATTCCCTTTTCTTTGAGGTATGGCTATCTGGAGTTGAGATATATACGTTTGGGGGCAGCTTCTCCCCCAAATCAAGATGTGCAGCATGGCGAGACCTTTGCAAAAAATAAGTTTAAAGGAGAAGAGTAATGTTCAAGATTTGCACTTTTCCTGAAGTTTCCATCCTTTTTTTAGTTTGCCAGCACTCAGTATTTTCAGTGCTGACATTTCAATAGGGAGCCATCTCAGGCACTTCATCTCCATCACCTCAAACTTCCTCAACTGCTCTGTCTTCACTGCTCAGGCTTCTGTGCCATACAGAACCAGTGGTCACACCACTGTTTGTATACTTTACTTTACAGCTTCTTTGCATTATTCTATTACACAGTACCCCTGGCCCAATGTGACAGTTAACTGCAGCCCCTCTAATTCTAGCACTGACATCCTCATTTTTATTTATGTATGTATTTATTTATATATTTATGTATTTATTTATCCTTTGTTGACCGGTTTAGTGCCACTAGGCTATTAGCCTCTTTTCAGGGGAGAACTGAGGTGGTATTTTTCACTATGCCATTACACAAAGGTGGTAACTCCACTGACTCTGCCAGCTACCGACCTATTGCCATTTTATCCCCCCTCTTTAAGATTCTTGAAAAATGCATTCACTCTAAGCTTCTTAACCTCCTCCACCAGCATAACCTCCCAACTCCCACTCAGCATGGCTTCCGTTCCAACCACAGCACAACCACCGCCCTCCTGTCCTTCACTCATATCATAGCTAAAGCCCTCGACAACAACAAACTCATATCCTGCGTCTTCCTTGACCTTTCCAAAGCTTTTGATACAGTCTCTCATCCTATATTGCTATCTAAACTTGCTAATCTTTATCTTCTTCCTCCCTGGCCTGGTTCAGTAGTTACCTATCCTGTAGGCAGCAAACTGTCAAATGGCTGTCACCTTTTTCACCATTCCTTCCTGTCCCAACTGGAGTACCCCAAGGCTCCATCTTGGGTCCCCTTCTATTTAATGTCTTCACCAATGATCTCTACACATCCTGCAAACAATCTTCTCTCATCCAATATGCTGATGGCTCTACACTTATCTCTCTCTCTAACAATATGACCGAGCTCCATACCCTAACCCAAAATGCCTTTCTATCCACTGAAAAATGGCTGCCTGATAACTTACTCATCCTTAACCCTAAAAAGACCAAACTCTTACTCTTCCTCCCCAATCTCTTACTAACCACAAAATCTACCTTTGCTATTAAATCTTCTAACAACACAATTATCCAACCCAATACCCACACAAAACTCCTTGGAGTCATAATTGATGATGATCTGAAATTTAACCTGCACTTACTCCAATGTATAAAAAAAACACACCAGAAATCAGGGCTACTGTATCGTAAAAATAAATTTCTAACCCACAATTCTAGGCTTACACTGGCACAAGCATTCCTCCTTCCCTCCCTCCTATATGCCGCTGCAATACTCACCAACATCCAAACTACAACCCTAAATAAATTACAACAAACTTACCAGAAAATTGCTAAATTTATCACAAACTCTCCTTACAATGCTCATCACTGCATTGCTCTAAACTCTCTCCAATGGCTTCAGCTCCCCCAACAACTCCAGCTATCTCAATTTCAAATGCTGCACAACATGCTTTACAAACCTTCATCCTGTCCATCTCTTTCATCCTTTATGTCTACATATACTCCAACCTAAGAAAACAGTAGGCAAACTACTATATAAATATTCTGTTGCCCTTGTTTGGAACAAACTTCCATTAAAAATACGCACCATCACCCGCCCATTACAATTTAAAAATGAACTAAAACACCATATGCTCAACTCCACAACTTGTCCCTGCCACGATCCAACATAAACAACTGCTTCTTAGCAATTGATACAAAATTCTTGTAAGTAAATACATGACTGCTTTGTATAAATATTGTGCTTTTTGTCAAATCATGTAAGCTCTCTGTTTTGTTTTTACTCATGCTGTATTAACAGATTTGTTATTTTGTTCCTTGTACTATCTCTTATTGATGTATGTACTGAAAACCTTTTAACTGCAATATTGATTTTCATGTAATTGTTCTTTTTGGAGCTTTTCTCCTCGGATTTCCACTGAAAATGGGCCTCAAGTCCAGTTGGACTAACCTGGTTAACAAATGTCAATAAATAAATAAATAAAATAAATATATTTATACTAATAGGGGAAATTTAGCCAGGGAATTGGGGAATCCCCCCTACTCTTTTGGTTGTGAGGGAAAACGTTTTACTGCTGCATTTCTTGCTCCTCTTCGTGGCGTGGAGGCAGGTAGGAGAAGCTGTGCAGTAATGAAAGGAGAAGAGTGTTCTTTTCTGTTAGTGATGGCAGTGTGGTTCTGCCAGCGGATAGTACAAATAGAGGCTAGCTGACTTTAAAACTCAGGAGTTTGAAGAAGTTGTTGTAACTGAAATTGCTTCTGAAAGCCTGCCTGATGAACTGGTTGGTTTACTGAACAAAGTTGATCCTAGAGAAAATCAAAGATTTAATGGTTGGATATGATGGAAAAGGTTTTCTGAATGGGCAGTGAGTGGAAAGGAAATGAGTCGTGAGTTTGATGCACATAAGATTACAGGTGGAATGTAATCTGGAAAATCATATGCTGGTGCAGTTGAAAGAATAAAAGGTACTGTAAACTTTATTAAAAAGAAAAAAAAAAGATTTATTGTTTAGATAAGAAAGAAGAAATAATAGACAGATATTTTGTGTGGGATACCTTTGGGTTTTAAAGCAAAAGAGAATAGAGCCTTAATTCCTTTGGGGAAAGAGACATTTTGTGACTTAACATTTGAGACTGAAAACTTAATGGAAAGATTTTTAAGTGTGCAAAAAAGAAGGACCATTACCTGTAGAATGAGTTTATATTTTCCAGACAATGGACTCTATTAAAAAAAGTGTTTGTTCAATTTCATACTGATGAAATTGTGTTAAAAGATGATAAAAAAAATATTTTTCATTTATGTCTTATTCAGTTTCTGATATCTGAAAGTTAAAAGAGAAGTGGCGTATTTGGACTGTGGGTGGGAATGGATGTTATAAAATATGAAAATCATGATAAAACATTTATCAAGTGTTATATATGTAGATGGTAGAGGAAAATTGGGTATGTGGGACAGCTGAAAACATGTTTGCTTTTGTGGAGATTTCAATCATCTGGAAAATGCATGGACAAAGATAAGACATAATCAATGTGACGAAAGGCTCATATGATGAATAACTGTAAAAAGGAAAGCAGAATGTGTAAAAGCGAAGGGCATTTTTGGTTTGATTGTAAAAAAATAAGCAATATAAGGTTGAACAGAATGATGAAGCATTGTAATTTCTGAACGTAACAAGGAAGCAGGGGGAAAGGTGTAAATAAAAAGAGCATAAAGTAATAAAATATGCCTTAGTTAGAAGGATGAATTGCAAGGACGAAGGTAACTGTACTGAGAGTTTTGAAAATAAAGAAGAAATTGAAAATTATAAGTCAGATGTTTGTGAATGGAGTGTAAAGGTTGTTAGGAAAAGAAATTTGATAGGTGCTATGGTAAAGGTGAGGAAAAGAAGACTTAAAAATACATCAACAAAGATTAAAAAGAAAGGTAAGGAGCAGTCTTAGATGTGTTTCTCTTAATGAATATAGTGAATTGTGATTCTGATGATCAAGGATATAAATTCAGAAAAATATTAAATTGGGGAAAATAAAAAAATTTAAATTTAAAATATTTCCCTTAAACTTAAAAAGAAGGAAAAAAATAAATAATTGTAGAGTGCTTTCAGTAAATGTGAACAGTATTATTAATATTGTAAGAAGGATAGAGATACTGGAACTTTGTGCTAAATGTGATGTAGATGTTATTCTTATAGAGGATGTAGGATTCCTGACAAGTTAAGAAAGACTGCAAACAGAAAAAATGCTGAGTGAAAAGAATAATATGGAATTTAGGAAATGAATGTTATTCTAGAGTGATTATATTATATAAAGACAGCAAAAAAGGATAGGAGGTGGGGAGAATATGTTTATAGAAGTATAGCATTATATGCATATACAAATGGCAAGGAAATAGAGAATGTTTCATCAAATGTAAGATTATGCAGTGATTTACATGCAAATTATTATTGCAGGAGACTTTAATTGTGATTTAAGAGGAAAATGTAAAAAGAAAGTGAAAGATGTTAAAAAATACAAGAAGTGATATAATGTGGTATGTTAGCTGTGTGGAATAAAAATTAATAGAGGTAATTGGATCTGAAATTGATTACATTCTACTATTAGAAGGTTTGAGTGTAGCAGATGGTGATACAGAAGCGACAGGTTTTTCAGATCATTTATCAATATGGATGGAGTTGATGGAAGAAATGGAGTATAATATAATATAATATAATATAATATAATATAATATAATATATAATTTTGTTGTGTTTTTCGGCTTTTCCCGGTTAGGGGTTGCCACAGCAGAACTCCGGTCCGCTAATGATTGGCAGTAGATTTTTACTTGCCGAGTTGCCAGCTCTGATGCACAACCTTCAACAAAGGTACGCTCATTCACGCATGTCTCCACACAGAAGATGCTTTAGCTGAGAATCGAACAGGACAACGTCTTACTGTGAGACAACAACGCTACCGCAGCACCACCACCGCAGTACAATTATAATATAATATAATAAATAGAACATTAGAAATTATGGGATAAATTTGTAGAGTGGGAAGTATTGTATTTATGGTGGGACCATTGAACCACAAAGGACTTTACAAAAAATGGTCTGAATGGTGAATTGAATTATAAAAGAAATATAAAAAGTGTTTTGTTTTTTTTTGCAATGGCAAGATGATCTAAGAAAGGAAGTGAAAGTTAAGTATAGAAAGACATATAGAAATGGACTGGAGAATTTAGAGGTGAATACATAAGAGTATTATAATATGGGAAAGGAAATATGTGAAAGAAATTGAGAAAAAATATGACTTTAGTGTTTAAGCAGAGATATTATTTACAAGGGAGTAGGTGCCTGCATATTTGGGCGATAGTAAAGGTGGATATTAGTATAATGAGGTAATGAACAATGTAAAAGAGAACAATGTAAAATAGGAACCACCAAGGGAGGGTGGCTTAATGGTTAAGGTGTTTGCCTTACAAACACAAGGTGCAGGGTTTGAGTCTCAGAAGGGATAATTGGCTAGGCTTAAAATGGCTCGCAAGGGCAGTTAGCTTAGTACTAATCTATGAACCTATGAACCTATAAGACTGACAAAGAGCACAAGAACAAATTATGTAGTACAACATGTAAAAAATATGTATAAGAGTAAAAAGAAAGAAAAGAGAGAATGGAAAGTAAAAAATTTAAGAATGAATTAAGGAATAATTTAAAAAATACTGCTCTCCAATTTTCACAACTTGAAAAAGAAATTACTATAAGAAAATTGGATGAAGTACTTAGGAAAGTAATTGTTTATTCAGTATCAGATCCAGATGGTATAGGATATGAAATGTACAACAAATTAAGGGACTGGCAAAAGGAGTACTTTTCAAACGTTTTGAAAGAATAAGTATAAGAAGGATTTGTTTATGAAGAGTTATGCAATTTAGTATTAAAATTTACATGGAAGAAAGATAAAAACAATGAAATAAAAATAAAGACCTATCACATTAAATAATACAGATTATACATTTTTATGAGACTAATACAGAGGATAATGGAATTATGAAAAACATTATGAAGAAAGTATATATGGTATAAAAGGGAAGGGATGCCAGGAATTATTATTGGTGGTTCTAGAAACTGTAGATATTATAAGTAAAAGGGAAGAAATGAAACTTCTGGTAGGTGATATCAGTAAGCCATTTGATACAGTTGGACATAATGCTTTGTGGGATGTTATGAAAAGTATGGAATAGGTAATATAATTAGGAGTGAGTGTCTGTTAGCATATCAAAATAATAGAATGAGAGTGTTAGTGAATTGGTGGCTGAGTAAAGAAATATGCATACATTTTGGTATAAGGCAAGGATGCCCTAGGAGTGGGATATTATTTGCATTAGTTATGAATGCAATAGCAACTGAAGTAGTTTATAAAATGAAAGATACTAGAAATGTGATGAAAAAGGAAGTGGTGATTCCAGTAATTTTAACATATGCAGATGACATAGTTATGGTTGTTAAGATAAAGTATGGATGAGGGAAGCTTTTTTAATAGAATGACCATGAATAAAGTTAAAAGTAAGGGTTTGGGTGATGTGAAAATTGGAGGGTAGTATTTTTCATTGAATGAAGTACCTTTATTAAGGATAACATTTGGGAATAAGTGATGTAGTTATAAGGCAATGGGAGTGTTTGATAAAAGAAATTAAAAAAATGTCATATTAGTGGACTTAATCAAGAAAAAAAGATGTATCTGGTTTATTCTGTTTTAATGGGAAAAACAGTATACATGTTTATATGATCCCTGAAAAATATGAAAAAGAAATTGTGCAATTAGTGTTGTCTTTCATATGGGGTTCATGTTTAAACCCAGTGAAAAAGATGTGTTTTATGAGTGAAGATAAAGGGGGACTGCGGTTATTGCATCCAATTGTTTCATTTACTTCTTAATACTGAAAATGTTTAAATATAAGTGCAAAAAAATGGGAGATGATGAGAATAAGAAAAAGAAAAAGAGCTAAAGATTATATAAATGAAGAAATTAAAATTATGAAAAAAAGATACTAACATGGAAAATGAAAATTGATTATGTAGAGAAGACATATGTGGTATAATAATGTAATGAAACAATATTATTATGTAAATATATGGGAGAATTTACCAGAAGTAGTGATAAAACCATTATAGAAAAGAAAAAAAGTGGTGTGCTAAGATTTCCTGTGGAGATTGTTAATAAATAATTTACCAGTAAAGTGGAATATTATATATAAAAGGAACACTGAAAGAGTGTGTTTATTTTGTGGGGAGGAAGAGACAACAGAGCACGTTTTTTGAATTGTCAAGGAGTGGTTAAACTATGTAAAATGTTGTGCAAATAATTTTTTTTGAGAATATTAATCATAGGATCATAGGAAATTACTAGGCTATTGACCTATTAAGCCTAGCTATTTCAACCCAACGAAATACCATACAGGTACTAGGCAATACCCAAGATTGCATTTAGTGATGACCGATAATGTCCAGGAGGGTTGTGGGCACTATCCCCAGTAAGAATTTACGGTGCTCTATCCACTCATCCAGGTTCCTCTTGAACAGTGTCATAGAGGTGCTCTGTTTCACATGAATTGGCAGTCTATTCCAAAGATGTGGCAATCACCAGGAGATAAATCTGTCCCTCCAGCATGTCATATTTATGTTGCAGGCTATATTTAAGTCCCTAGAATGGATAGCCCTAGACCCATTTGATTTATGGATATGCAATAAGTTCATTAGGTTTGGGTCTTGAGGTGCTCTGTAGGCCAGGCGTTAGCCTCCACTAAGAAGTCTATATGATATAGAGTATAGTGACAGGGATTTTATTCAGTCCATGCAAGGCACATGGTGGAGGCCCCTGATCTTCTTTGTTAGAAACCTCTGAGATCTCTCTCATTGCTGTAGATACTTAGTAAGGTACGTGCCAAACGGGGTATCGTACTCAATTATGGGCCAGATAACTGCTGAGTATAGGGGGGTTATAACTTCTTTTGCTCTCAAGGTGATGCCTTTACTAACCAAGTGAGCTATGTGGAAAGCTTTCCCTACAATGGTAGATATGTGGTGATCGAAATTAAGGTTGCGGTCAACCTGTAATCCAAGGTCCCTTACCAAGTCATGGGTACGTAGAGTATTGTTATTGATTTGATAGTGTAAAGGGACATTGTTTATGCCGAAGGGAATGATGATGCATTTCTTTGCATTCAGTTTGAGACCATGACAAATACACCAGTCGTTGGTCTATGTGAGACCATCCTGGAGTATACTGACATAATTTGGGTATTCAATGATTGCATCTAGTTTGCAGTTGTCTGCAAGCTTAGTCAGCCACAACCCTTTAGTTCTGACCTGAACGTCTGAGAAGTATATACCAAACATTAGAGGGCCCAGCACTGACCCCTGTAGCACCTCACTGGTAACAGATATGCTGGCTGATGTAGAGTCACCCACTTTGATTGTGTGTGTCCAGTTTGTGAGCCAGTTGGCAACCCATCTTACAATGAAGGGGTTTACAATAAGTTTGCTAAGTTTATCAGTAATGCCTGAATGTGGGATTGTGTCCAAAGCCTTTGCCAAGTTGAGGTATGCTGTGTGAACTGATTTGCCCTCATCAATAGCTTTGGTCACACTTTCAAAGAAATCCACCAGATTTAACAGGCCGGATCTGCCCTTCACAAAGCTGAACTGGGTAGGGTCTAGGGTTTGGAGCTTACCAATGTCTTTATTTATGAGGTCCATAATGATACATTCCATGGCCTTACAGATGAGGCTGGTCAGGCTTATGGGTCTGTAATTCCCTGGGTCTGTTGCTAGGCCACCTTTGTGGAGGGGAAAACTGTAGCTGTTCTCCATTCCACAGGAAAAATCCCCATAGTTAGGCAATGATTGAAAAGGGTATTTAGTGGTGATGCTAATTCATGTTTTAGCTTGTTTAGAAGACAGCCTGGGATATCACCTGGTCCCATAGAGACCATGTTCTTTGCCTTGGACAGGGTTTGAAGGACCTGCTCTTCAGATATGTAAGGTGGAGGGCAATTGCGGGGAGGGTTTGTTGTAAGTTAGAGGGGATAAGGGAGTGAAATTTTAACCAAACCTATCCCCTAGCAGGTTTGTTAGCTCTGTGGGGTCAGTGTTTGTGATACTGTTGGCCACCAGTTCTGCACATGCTTGGGTCCTACCCTTTAGGTTAGGTACATAGATGTAAAAGGCTTTATGCTTATCCTTGGCAGTACTTGCTAGGTTTCTCTCAACAGACCGCTTGTACAATTTGACAAGTTGTCTTATTTGCCTGTTAAGGCTGAAGAGGGTGTTTTTCCATTGTTGGGTTCTTGTCTTTGTTTTCTTGGACAATAACTTTTTGCATTTATTGTAGAGTTTGCTGATGCTGGAAGTCCACCATGGCAGCTTGATTTTACTTGGGCTTCTGGCTTTGATTCCATCTGGTACAGCCGAATTTATACACTTATGCAAGTGATTGTACAGGGCTTTAGTGTAAGCTTCGGCATTATTACCACTTTCAGCTTGGGTGGGATTTGGAATGCATTTATACCTTCACCTAGGAGGGTATAGTTTGCCTTGGTGAAGTTATTTCGTCTGATTTCACCCTTTTTGAGTTATGATGTTAAATGTCAGTTCAAATGTAACTTATTTGTGGTCAGTTTTAACTACTGAGGGTCCAACAATTGCAGCAAACAATATAGGTATGAATATCATTATGTAGGGATATTATAAAAACAAAAAGAAACAATATGTGATAAGGTTAGATAAAAATTTATTTCATGTAATATGGGTTATTTGGAACAAAATATTGAATGACATTTTGTTTAATGGGAAATGGATTTTGGCTGATATATTGTATTAGATTATGGTTGTGGAAGAATGAGTGGGGGTCAATTATAGAAGAATAATAATGAAGAAATATATAGGAATGTGTAGATATATACTTGTAAATATGCATATTTTGTAAAAAATGTAAATAATGTTTTTTTATGTTGTACTAATTAAAGGCTCCTGCTCTCTTTTTGATAGATACCATGGGATCTTTTATGTCCACTTCAGCAACCACCAACTCAAGTAGATAGGGCTTCTGTTTAATGTCTTATCTGAAGTATGGCTTCATTCAAACTTCCCTTCTTCTCAACCACCTCTCCCAGATACTTGAAGTTGTTAACCTGTTCTGCTGTTTTCCCTTCTGTCTCAGTATTCTGGTTTTTCTGATTTCACCATCTGCTGCCATGACAGCCGTTTTGTCTGTGCTCAGTTTTATCTCATGCACTTTCAGTTTTGAAGTCCATTCCCTTATCATTTGCTGAAGTTCCTGTTCTGCATCTACCTTTAGTACCTCATCATTGTATACAGCAACTTCGCTGATCTGTTACCTCCAGCCTGTTTGCTAATGTAGTCCCTTGTCTGTATGAACAACTGTTGGCTCAACGCTGAACTCTGATGCTCACCCACTCCAATTGGGAACCCTTCTGTGAGTCAGAACACTGTTTATACATCTGTCATTTGGTCCTTGTACAGTAATTCTCCCAGTGTTTTCAGGACTTCAAATTATTTAAGGACTGCCCATATCAGCTTTCTTCGGACCTTGTCATATGCTCGTTCCATGTCTGGGACTGCCTAGTTAAATCATCTTTCATCAACAGCTTCTTCTCCACTATCTATCTCACTGTTGGTTATACTGTATCCTGACTGAATCTGAACTGCTCATCTCCCATCTTAATTTTTCTACTCTGCGTATTTGTTTGTCAGTTACCCTCTCTAGTGCTTTCATGCAGTATGACAGTTATCTGATACATCTGTACTGCCCACAGTTGTTAATGCCCCCTTTGTCCTTATTCATTGGCACTATGAAGCTATATTCTCCAGTCTCTTCATACCATCAGAAGCCATTTCACCTCTAACTCACCCATCTGGATCATATTTGCAGTGTCTTTATCTGAACCTGCTGTTTTTCATGACTTCCCTTTCCTTAGGGCTGATCTTACTTCTAGGATTGGTTATTCTTCCCACACTATAGGTTGTGTATGAGAGGAAGTACCGTTTATGTGGGATTTCCTTCATCCAGAAGCTGTTAGAATTATTCCTTCCATCTGTCTTTGATGTCCTGTGGATTGATAAGCAGATTACTTCTGGCATGTTTTATGAATGGTGACTGATGACTTTCTTTTTACCATTCTGTCTTTGGCTTGCAGCCTGATAGAGTTTCTTTGTGCCATCTGCTGAGACATTTTCCAGAAGCTGGTAGAATTTCTGTGTTGCCTTATTTGCCATTGCAACTGCACTCTTAGCCCTCTTGATAGCTACCCGATATTTCTTAGCAGACTGGTCCATCTTTTCTCTCTCCCATTTCTTTCTGCATTCCTTCTTCATTTTGATAACTTCCTGGACTTCTTCATGCCTCCACCAGCTTTCCTTATGTATCTTATTTTTGTACCTGGCCTGACCATGTATCTCAACTATAGACGTCATATATGCTCTTTTGAAATGCTGTGATTCTTCCTCTTCAACTCCACCACAAGGCCTTCTATAGTTATGTAAAGAATCTCCATGGCTATACCCAGATTTGATCTGAGCTACTGCACAATGGTACCTCCTATACTGAGCTAACAGATATTGCCAGTATACTGGCTGACAGATTTAGTGCCAACTTTACTTCTCCCCAAAAGGACCAATCATTATACCAGTAGATTGCCAGGCACCCAGTATTATTGCTGCACAGGTTAAAACAGCACTGTCCAAGGCCAAGAATACAGCTTCTGTGGGACCTGACAATATCCCTGGTTGTGTTCTACATGCATTACAGAGTGAACTGGCACCTCACCTGTGTGCTCTGTTCAATCACAGCCTCACCTCAGGCTTTGTCCCTGCCGAATGACACACTGCTACAGTTATCCCTCTCCACAAAGGAGGTGCGACTACAGACCCTGGGAACTATCGCCCCATTAGCCTGATGAGTCTGATATGCAAAGCTATGGAATGCATCATCATGGACCTAATAAACAAGGGAATCTCCAAACTCTGGATCCCACATAGTTTGGTTTTGTGAAGGGTAGATCATGCCTGCTCAACTTGGTTGACTTCTTTGAGTCAGTCACCAGAGCTGTGGATGAAGGCAAGGTGGTTCATACAGCCTATCTTGATCTGGCCAAGGCTTTTGATACCATTGCCCACTCAGGAATCATAGAAAAACTCACTAAGCTTGGCATCAACCCCTATATTACTAGGCTGGTTGCAAACTGGCTCACACATAGAACCCACAGTGTGAAAGTAGCTGACTCCAAGTCAGACTGCCGATTAGTCATGAGTGGAGTCCCACAGGGTTCGGTCCTGGGTTCTCTCCTGTTTGGTATCTACTTCTCTGAAGTCCAGGCCAACATGAAGGGACTCTGGCTGACAAAGTTCTCAGACAATTGCAAGTTGGGAGCTATTATTAACTCCCCAAGTGATGCTGACATCCTACAGAATGGCTTCACTGTGACCAGTGACTGGTGTCAGAACCATGGCCTTAAGCTGAACGCCAAAAAATGTGTCGTCATCCCCTTTGAGAAAAACCCGGGTCCCATGAATTACCACATTGATGGTAGTCCACTGAACACAGAAGACATTATAAGAGATCTGGAAACACAGGTTGACAGCAACCTCTCTTTTGATCACCACATTGCCACTGTGGTCAGAAAGTCCTTCCATGTGGCACATCTCATTACTAAGGGTTATGCATCCAGGAAGAAAGAGGTCATTGTCTCCCTCTACACTTCCCTCATTAGGCCAATCATTGAGTACAATGCCCCATTTGGCATGTACCTCAATAGACACCTGCAACAACTGGAGAAGCTACAAAAGTACCTCACAAAGAGGATCCTAGGCCTTAAACTCTTGTCCTATATGGACAGACTCATATCGCCTACTTAGAGGCGATCTCTGCTTGACTTACAAAGCCATGTTTGACCCAGCTCTGTTAGAAATGCTACATCTAAAGAAATCCCAATCCCCCCACACCACACGCTCCAGAGACCTCAACCTCATTACCACAATTAACAGAAGATGCTGTAGGGACAGATTCATAACCCAGAGACTGCCCATGCTATGGAACAGACTTCCCATACATGTCAAGTAGAGCATCTCACTGACTCTCTTCAAGAGTGGATGAGAAACAGAAAATTCACCCCGGGGATAACACCAGTGGTTCTACTCGACAGAGGTACTGGGAACTAAGGTCGATTGGCACTGTGCCAGGGTAATCCTATGGCTAGGCTTGTAAAGGTCCCAGGGCCATTAGCCTAGTACACACCTATGAACTTATGAACCTATTTCCTTTTCTTCCTGAGATGTTAGAGCCCTGAGTATTTCCTTGAACTCCCTTGCTTTCAATATAATTAACTACCAGGTCTACATCCTACTCTATGTTGACTTTATAGCCCCCACTGATCACTGCTTGCTGCTGATTGTGGCCATCAATGTTTTATGCTGGGGGCTGACAGCTGCACTGACATGATTTTACAATCTCTGATTCTACCCTAGTACCCTTCCTTAACAGTAGGAAGGTTACCTGACTTGCATGTTGACCACTCCTTCGTGCACTACTGAAGCTTGCATAGATACTGTGAAATCTAACTATTCTGATGGTTCATCTTACTGCTTGTGTAGTAGAAAGTTGTATTATGATTGGCTGTTCAGTTTTCTGCTTTTTATTAAATATTGCACTGGTTTATGTTCTGTAGCACTTCACACTATGCCACTCTAGGTGACACTGCACAGTAGCTGATTAGTGCTTTTCCCTAGGCAGCCTTATAATGATTGGACACACTTGATGGGTTTTTGGAAATTAGTTAATGTGTTCAGTGAGTGTTTCATTGTAGTTGTATTGCTTGAAGATGCACATGGGCGTATGTAGCTTCTATCAGTTGTTTGTTGAGCATTTCAGTATTACAGTATTGCCTACAGATTGCATGTGCTTGTGCTAGGACACTGCTAGATGTGCATTGTGCCTCTCAGTTTTACTGCATTGCTGTCAAATGTGCAAATGTGTTTATTTGATAGCTGTACTGTTCTCATGTAATATGTGTGGGTGGCTATCCTAAACTTCTGTTAGCTATTCAGATTAGTTGTGTCTGCACTTAGCTATGTTCTCCTTCTATACCCTAGATCTTACCAGGCTACAAACAGGTATATCTTGAGCAATTAGACCAAGCTAAATCCAAGACCCACCTGACAAAATGGAAAGTAAACCTACTTATATTCCTTCTATTGCCAGCCTTATAGCACTTGGTACTCTTAGACAGTGTAGGAACTGCCATATATCCACAGACAATGAACTTCAACCTGACACAAATAATTCAATCTGTTAGAGTTGCAAATATCTATGCAATCTGAAGGTATCTCTTTCAAGCAATAAGATGGCCTGTGAGCATCAAAGACTACCATCCCCATCTCATAACAACCACAGTAAACTGACTTAGGTTGAGACTGTGACTGTAAAAAAGTCACTATCAAGACCTCTTAGGTCTAAGAGACTAGGTCTTAGCAGATGTCCACCCCCACATCAGCATCATGCTTGAACATAGCTAAGGGTCACTAATGTAGACCACAAACTGTCTAATACATCAACTTCCATAAGTAAAAACAGTTAGATGTAAGGATCTATGACATCACAAGAGTGCTAAAGTTCCTCTCACCAAACAAATATGGTAACCTAATGATAGTCCGGGTCTATATCACTTCATTGAAGTATTATTCTGTTGAACACCTTTTTGTCAAACCCTTTTGATCGAAGCTCCTGTTTGCCACAGTCTTCTATCACTGAATTTTATTTTATCAAATTGCCTTTGTTGGCCAACACCCTGAACAGAATATCCACAGCAGCAAGTGCTGCCTAAACCCCACCCACCCACCATTCAACAACTGGTGAAAGTTAATGAATAGTCATTCATACCAATGATGGCATGAATATTCATAGCCTATTTCTAGCTTACACGTTTTATCAACATAGTGCGATCTCAGAGTTGGTCCATTTAATTTGCGGAGGATGTGGGGGGGGTGAAGCCCCCCTGCATAAGCAAAGGTGTTTCATTAAGAATATTATGTTTGTAAACTGAATTTTAATGTTTTAAATATAAAGTTATTAGGTAAAATGGTTCCGGGTTCCACAACTGCTAAGTGACGTTAAATGTTCCATAGTTTTAAGGTGGCCAACAAAAATAGTTTGATTAAATGTAAGTAGAACATTCAACAAATAGATATTTTGCTCAAAAGGGTTCGACAAAAAGGTATTCGATAAAACAATACTTAGCTGAAATTATATAAACCCATGATAGCGCATGTGTATGTGAATGACTTCAGATGCACATTCAGACATTCAGGGAAATATTTTGGATCTCACCATGCATGTGACAAATGAGGGTAAGACATTGGTCCTGAGTGGAATCCTTCATTCACTAGTAATGGTACCTATGTACAAGGAAAACATGACTGACTTCAACAGTTGGCTTAGTAGATGATGTCATTATAGGGGTTTTGAGTATGTGACAAAATGACAGTCCAACCTGCTTCACCAAGAATGGCCTGCGCCTCTCGTTCCTTGGTATCCATATACTGGCTAAATCCTTAGAATTTCCCATCATGCATTTTCATGCCAAGTCTGACTAAAGGACATTCCAAAATAACAGATATCAATGCAACCATTTCCAGCCCTAATTAGATCATATTAAGATGGCCATTCCCAACACCAGAAGTCTTAACAATAAATTGCCTGATCCTGAGGCTCTCTTGCAACTTGATCATGTGCATGTCTGTGTAGTTATTGAGCTTTTGTTTCAATGTAAAGTGAGCACTCCTTCTATACCTGGGGTTTTCCATCTAGCATGCATTCAGGCCTGATGGAAACTGCTACAGAATTTCCATATTTGTCAAGGGCCACATCTAGACAGTTTTACAGAGACCCACAAACTGAACTCGCTGCACTCCAACTTACCCGTAACAAGACAAATTATTAACTTATAGCTTCCTACAGAATGCCATCCATGTCCCCTGATTACCATGTAAGATTCCTAAGTGTACTTGAGGAACTAGCTATTATCAAAAATGTCTTTTATAATGGGAGATTTCAACTATGTCATCAATGCACTGGAACACCTGTACCTTCAAAGTCAGGTATGCCTAGAGAGTCTTTGACTTAACTATCTGTTGCAGGGAATTTTTAGTTATTAACAAACCTGGAAGACATATTATTCTTGACCTGGTCCCAATTAATATAGCCACTGCATGTACCACTCCTCTAGACATCCCTGGTTAGGGCTGACCATAAACTTGTAACCTTCTCTTTCAAAATACCTAAAACCCCTGCGGTCAGTTCTGAACTCAAGGATTTCAGATGGACAGACCTCCTCAAACTCTAGGATATGCTATCAAACTACACTTGAAATATCACCAGACCCAACCTTGATACAGCTGATATTTACAGAAAGGAGTTCTGATCTCACATAGATAAGTGTCTAGACCTGGATGTCCCCATTAGAGCCAAATATAATTGGAAGTTTAAAAATAAACTACCCTAGTGGTCCACCAGCATAAATAATATGCACCCAGCAGCTCTCTCACACTGCTTTATTCCCATTTCATCTTTTCTTATCTTGCCTTTCCCTTTACCTACTGCCTCTCATTCATCCTTCTCTTCTCTTTGCATCTCTCTCAAACTTCTCCTTTCTAATCCTCTTCCCTCTACGTGCTTCTCACACATTTTCTTTGTCTTCTCCCCATGGTATCCTTTCCTGCAACTATTCTAATTTTCCTCTTTTAATGTCCCCATGCCTTACTATATAATGATATGCTGCTACCCCTATAGCATAAGGCATCTCATTCATTATGGCTACATCTTATCCATAAATCTCTGCTAAGTATAATATAATTTGTCCATCCATGTTTTAACATTGTAAACTGTTTCCTTTACTAAATGTAGCTTAATTTTGCGTCTGTAAATATATATATATATATATATATATATATATATATATATATATATATATATATATATATATATTAGCATATCCTTGTATCTGTAAATATGTTTTGTTCATTTGTTATGTGATCCTTTTCACCAGGGTTGTGCCCACAAATGGTCCATTGAGATCAGTGCACTATCCCTGTAAACAAATATAAATAAATAAAAATAAATAAATACACATTAAACTATTTAACAACTTGGAAAAAAACCTTCTTAAATCATAAAAACAGATCTAAAATTCATCATATTAAAAATTGCAACAAGAATATCAGTAAGAAATTAAAAGCTACTCTCAGGGCTAGAAGGGCAAATTATGAACTTAAATTACTTTCTGAAGCTGATTTTCATAAGTCCTTCTTTACCCAGATAAGAAACTAAGAAAATTTTGATCAGTGCCCTGCTCATATCCAAATTATACCACCCACTCAGACCCAGTAGACATGGCAAATATACTAGCATGGAAATTTAGTGCAACCTTTCCCTGAAGCATCTTAATTCCACAAATACACCAAATCTCTTATACTCCTAATATCACAAAGAAACTGAAGTTTCTCTGTAAACCAAAGATGTTACTTTCATGAGGCCAGTTTACCTAGATGCCTATTAAATAGAGCAAAACCTGTTCTTGTGGAGCCCCTCATTAAGTTGTTTAACTTGAGCTTAACTACAGGATTTGTTTCCAAAGTATGACAAACTGCAGTGTTAACACCCCTATACAAGGGTGGCCCTACTACTGACTCAGGAAACTATAGCCCTATTAATCTAACTAGTCGGATTTGCAAAGCCATGGAATACAACATATCTGACCTTATAAACTATAAGATCAAAAATTTTGTCAGGGTTTACCCACATAAGTTTGGCTTTGTTAAAGGGAGATCCACTTTAGTTAACTTTTTTCAGAAGTTCTCACAGGATGTAGACAGTGGTCATTCTGTTTACACAGCCTGTGTTGCTATGACCAAAGTATTTGGTACTTTTCCCAGTACTGACGTAGTTAACACGATAAGTATCTTAAAAGCAGACCCATATGTGGTGAGTTGGAAAGCCAGCTGACTAAAAGATAGAACCGACATAATTAAAGTGACAGGCATCTCCTCAGAAAGTATAAGTATAACTAGTGATATGCCACAGGGCTCATTACTGGGACCTGTCCTTTTTGGCACCTTCTGTAATCTCTATACCAGGAATCAGGGCCTTTGGTTAACTAATTCTGTAGATGACTGCATACTGAGTGTTATTGTCAAATCTCCTTCTGATACACAGTGTAAGTACTCCTCATTAACAAATGTTGCACAGAAAAAGGGCTAAAATGAAATGCAAAAAAGTTATATTACATAGGTAAATTGTCTTGTCACATCTGGTAATTAACTCTCTCCACAGTATATCCAATACCCCCATACAAAATCATAATGTAGAGAGGGATCTTGAAACCTGGGTTGATAATTCCCTCTCCTTCAGCAACTATGTGTCAGCAGTAGTCAGAAAATCCACCTGCTTAACACAACTGATACATAAATGCACATCATCCAGGTCAGAAGACGTTAGTACTCTTATTTATGCAACATTATTTAGACCAATTATAGAGTACAATGGACTCTTTAGAATGTACTTTTCTAAACAAATTAAGCAACTGGAAGGTCCATGGAGGTTCCTAATAAAGAAGATTATTGGCCTAAATTCCCTGAGGTACCAGGAAAGGTTTGAAGCACTATCCCTTTACTCAGTTTCTTGCATGCTGTTGCACGGTGATGTATGCCTTGCACGTTGTACAATTAGTGACCCCGTTCTCCTTGATCTTCTGTATCTTCACGAGTGCAATAGCTCCACTAATACCAGAACAAGGGACTTAAATTATCAGCATGTAAAGGGTAGGCTTTGGGTAATAGATTTGTCTCTCCAATGTGAACAAACTTCTTTCGAAGTTAAACAAAGTGCACCCTAACATCCTTCCAATTAAACCTGAATGATTGGATTGCTACCCATAAATCTACTCTGGGAATAACCTTTTCTGCACTTCTTAAGAAGGGGCTTACAGCTATAGCTTGCATATTGGTAAAGCATAAATGGCATTGCCTTAAATTTCTTATGATCCTATGATTAACCAGACAATGCTCCCTTATCACCCCCAAAAAAGGCTTGTTCCTAGTAGGTTTATATGGTAGACAAATTTATAAAAGAAAAGCAAAAAAGTTGCTGGAAATTTCTTATGATCCTATGATTAACCAGACAATGCTCCCTTATCACCCCCAAAAAAGGCTTGTTCCTAGTAGGTTTCTATGGTAAACAAATTTATAAAAGAAAAGCAAAAAAGTTGCTGGTTCTTGACAAGTCCACTCAATTAGAATTGTAGTTCCAAAAATGTAAGCTAGACACTTTCAACATTGGAGGTGAAGTTAGTATAATTAACTGGATCAAGCAATTTTTCTTCAAAGAGTTTGACTGCTGGCAGGATGCAGAAATTAAATGTCTGCTTGCTAGTCAAGCCACTGGGTATCAACACAGTATAATGGTTAAGAGGAAGGTGTCTACTGACTAGCCTATGAAGAGAATCTATCCCAAATGAGAAAAGAGGGGGATGCAGGAAAGTGTTTCATATCCTGCAAGAAGTGAGGGACTGGGGAGGTCCCGAATCAGTTGTCTAAGTCTGTAGATTATGAGGGGAGATGAATGAACATGGCAGTCCTAGAATTTTAAAGGGGGACGATCGGAGTCAAAGAGACTGTCTGTACTTCAATTAGAACTCATTCAATCATTTCTTTGAAGACACTGACATCCACCAAATCTGGCATTCAGTTGAATTAGAGCTTTTGGACGTTTCTGGGAGGAAGTCGAACCATGGAGGATAATGGTGTTAATTGAACATCACAAAGTTTGGACCACAAAATTATTGACGATGAAATTTCAAGTTTTTTTAGTAATCTAATCCTAATGTCATCAAACTGGCTATGACATGACTTTATAATGGTGTAGCTGATCTTGAAAGCACCCTAAAGATCATGGAATCAAATAATTAGACTGAACAAGGAAAACAATATGAAGACAAATGTAAATAAAGTTAAACATGTGATTTTGGGAAAAAAAGCTGTACAATCACTATTCTATAAATAAGAAAAGAGAGACAAAGAGTGTCTTCCTTTAAAGACTTACAGAAGAACTAACTTTTGAAAGAAAGATAAGTGTTTTCATTTTTTGACCTGATTTTCAAATTCATTTTAACAGTCTGTATCTACATTTGCTATGGCCTTTAAGTCTATATTAGCAATTCCAGTACATAGTTGCATGGCATTTTGCTGTTTAAGTGATCTGTTAGTATTAAACCCTAGTTTCATTCTTATACACTGAGTGTGTCTCAGGCTAGTTTAAGACTTGTCTTTGCATTAAGGCAATTCCAGGCCACTCATCTCAGAGGCTCTAGCAGTTTTTCCATCCACCCACCCTCCCTGTTGGAGTTGTATTCTTAAACCCAGTGTATCTGTTGTTGCTTCCTGCCCCTTATGATAAGTTGACAACATAACCCCTTCCACCACCTCATTTATTGGCTGTTGGAAGTAAGCACATAAGTATAATTTTGCAAATCTCCCCTAGGATAAAAGACATTTGATAAAATTGTTTAATACTGAGTGTATTGTTACTGCTTGCACTGATTTTAGTACCAAATTAGCGAGTTTTTTGCTATAATTAGTTTACTGGTTCTTGTTGGTGGCAGAAGGTTTCCAGGCTAGTTGTTTTGTATTGAAATTAAATACTCAGTAGCAAGTCCTCCCAAAAATTATTTTAAAACCAAATTCCAAGCAGTTACAGTTATCCCTGCTCCCAGAGTCATTCCTCTCAATATCATGGACCACCATTTCCCTACAACTTCTCTAGTCAGCATGATTGAAATGGATATCATGAGACAGTATATGAATTGTTTCATGCTAACTATTATGTATTACACAAACAGCATAACACAGTGTGTGAGAGGAATAACACATATAATATCATTGGAGGCAAAAATCTCACACACAGCAAATTCAGACACCAAAACTGTCATGGGTACACACTCCTACGGCCATCACAATGCACATAATCCATTGGGTTTATGTCCTATTATCGAGTTTCGGAAACTCAAAATTCATATGGTTGAGACCATATGTTTGAGTTTCTAAAAACTCAAATGTAAAAAATAAATCTATGCTTTTGATGGGAGGGGGGCAATCCCCATTGCACCCACCACCCCCTGCAAATTGTATATACCAACACCAAGATCATACTACAGTGAGAAAAAGGGTGGAACAATAGCCTCCCTGGATCTAGATGCCATAACTTTGTTTATAAATTGCAAAACATAGAACGATTTCCTCACTCCCACAGACACATGATGGTCAAAGTGTAGATTACTGTCTCTGTGTGTCCCAAAGGCCCTGACTACTGAGTTGACTCTTAAGGGTGTGTTGTCAATATGATAGTTACCAGGGGTAGATGACTTCCAAAGGATACTATTGTGTATTTCATGGCATTTAGTTTTAGTCTATGCCTCTGACACCAGTTATTTGTCTGTATCAGCCCTTCCTGAAGAACATTATTGTCGCTAAGGGATTCTAAAACTGCTCCAAATTTGCAATTGTCTGCAAATTTAATCAGCCAGAGGGCCTTGACATTGGCCTTGATTTCAGAGAAGTAAATGCCAAAAAGAAGCAGTCCCAGGATCAATCCCTGTGAGAGGGAATTCACTTGTGTCTGACCTGTTTGTAGAGGTGGACTCGCTAGTTCTAATTTCCCAGGCCCTGTCTGTGAGCCAGATGGCTATCCACTTGGTGGCATAAGGGTTTATATCTAATGCCTTGATTTTATCAACAATGCCTGACTCTAATGCAAATGCCTTTGCCAAGTCAAGGTAGGCAGAAGGAAATGCCTTGCCCTTAGCCATTGCTTTGGTGACATTCTCAAAGAAGTCCACCAGGATGAGCAGGCATGACCTGCCCTTGACAAAACCATTTGGGTTGGGTGTAGTCTTTAAAGGTTTACTATGCCATTATTGATTATTTCCATGATAATTCTTTCTAGGGCTTTGCATATGAGACTAGTGAGACTTGTGGGTCTGTAGTTTCCAGGGTCTGTAGATGGCCCACCTTTGTGAAGAGGGATGACTGTTGCTGTTCTCTACAGGGACATATGGGGAAAGTTAGATCTGAATTTGTCTGCTAGTAGGTTTATTATCTTTTGGCTCAGTTTAGATGGCTCCATTAACAATGAGCTCTACACGAAATCATGTAGTGCCTTTGGTCATCCCTGGCCTAGGAAAGAAATTTCACCTCAGATTTGGCTTTGGTAGACTTTAGTTGTCCTCTGAGTTGTTTGTTTAGTTTGATGGACTATATGAAGAGATACATGATCAAGCTCACTGAATATGTGTCCCAGGCAGGTATGTTCTTAGCCTTAAGCAGCATTCTAACGTCACCCAGAATGATGCCTCACTACAAACAGAAAATAACTAAATTAACAATTGGCTTAGTTTCTGGTGTCATTCCAAGGGGATTCAGTACCTGACAGTCTGGGATGAAATGACTGACAAACCATGATGCTTTGCCAGAGATGGCCTGCATCTGCCTCCTTTGGGCTTCAGGTTCCTGGAAAAGGCTCTTGCCTCTCTCATAGTGTCTTTTTTAGGCAATGCCGTGAGGTCAAAACTATCAATATGAAAATTTCATCAAAACATAAATAAAAGGTTATGCTGCTAAATGGTAGGAGTCTAAACATGAAACTGCATGAAACTGCATGCATTGCAAGCATTTGTAACCCTGGAAGTAGCTGAAATTTGTGCAGTCATAGAAACCTGGTTCAGAGTTGCAGACAGCACCCCAGCCATACCAAGTTACTCATCCTTATTATTCATTCAGACCCCAAACCATGGGAAGCAAAACAAAAGGATGTGGAGTTGCAATATATATAAAAGACATACGCACCTCTAGGCTGGTCAAACAGTATGATGCACAGGAAACACTCCAGGTGGAGTTAATTGACAAGACTCCTATTCTAATCATAGCTAACTATAGGCCTCTAACTTTGACTCAAGATGCCCACTCCACATATCTGGACCTTTTCGAATCTATCAAGATTCAACCCTTTACCCTGACCAAGGTGACTTTATAGGTTCATAGGTTCATAGGTAGATATTAGGCTGTCTGCCCTAGGGCATTTACAAGCCTAGCCAGAGTGTGTTTGGCTTTCGCCACCCTTTTAGATTAGATGACTGTGCCCCAGTATAGTAGGTCACAGAAGATAGCCCATTTAAGGTTAGTTTAAAGTGCCCCTTTCTAGCAGTGACACAGAGGAGATCCCAGGGGTAAATCTATGGTCTCCCATCCAATCATCAAGATTCTTCTTGAAGAGGGTCATTGAGGGGCTCTGCCTAACATGGATTGGGATTTTGTTCCAGAGTGAGGGGAGCCTCTGGGATATGAATCTGTCTCTCCAGCATGTCCTATTTATTTCTGTGCTGAGGTTTAAGTCACTGGAGCGTGTAGCTCTAAGGGATTTGGATTTCCTGAGGTGGAGCATGTCCATTAATTCTGGGTTGGACATGGCTTTATACGTCAGGCACAGATCGCCTCTGAATAGGCAGTAAGCAATTGAGTAGAGCTGGAGATTCTTTAGTCTAACTTCATAGGGCATCTGCTTGAGTCCCTTAATCCTCTTGGTGAGGTACTTTTGGGGTCTTTCTAGTTATTGCAGGTGTCAGGTAAGGTACATCCCAAATGGGGTATTGTATTCAATTATGGGCCTGATGAGTGATGAGTAGGGGGGCACAATGACCTCTCTTGATCTAGATGTGAACCCTTTCATGATAAGATGGGCTATATAGAAGGTCCTTCTAACCACTTTGGCAATGTGATTGTCAAGGGAAAGATTACTATCTACTTGGGTCCCCAGATCTCTAATTACTTCTTCCGTACTTAATGGATTACCACCTATGTGGTAATTTGTGGGCACTTTGTTTTTCCCAAAGGGGATGACTATGCACTTTTTGGCATTTAGCTTCAGGCCATGGCTCTGGCAACAGTTATCCGTCTCTGTGAGACCCTTTTGGAGGATGCTTGTGTCAGTCGGCGAGTCGATTATGGCCCCCAGGTTGTAGTCGTCTGCGAACTTGGTCAGCCAAAGTCCTCCATTTGTTAGCCTGTACCTCAGAGTAATATATACCGAACAAGAGAGGTCCCAGGACTGAGCCTTGTGGGACGCCACTTGTAACTGGTTTAGAGTCTGACATGGCACCTGCAATTCTGACCATGTGGGTTCTATCCCTAAGCCAGTTTGCAACCCATCTTGTGACATAGGGGTTGATATTTAAGCTGGTGAGCTTGTTTATGATGCCCAAGTGGGATATTGTGTCGAAGACTTTTGCAAGGTCAAGGTAGGCTGTGTGGACTACCTTCCTTTCATCTATGGCCTTGGTGACTTTTTCAAAGAAGTCGACCAGGTTCAAGAGGCAAGATCTGCCCTCGACAAAGCCGAATTGGGTAGGATCCAGTGTTTGGAGGTTCCCAATGTCTTTGTTTATGAGTTCCATGATGATACGCTCCATAGCTTTGCAGACCAGACTAGTTAGGCTTATAGGACGATAGTTACCGGGCTCCGTTGTGGCACCACTTTTATGGAGTGGGACCACTGTTGCTGTACGCCATTCTTTGGGTACATATCCTGTTGTAAGGCTGAGACTGAACAGTGATTTTAAGTGAGGGTTTAGTTCTTCTTGGAGCTCGTGTAAAACGCAGCCCGGGACACCGTCTGGTCCCATAGATGCTGTGTTTTTTGCTTTGGAGAGGGCAGCTCTCACCTGTGCATCTGTGATGTCAGGGGGGCTACACTTTGTTGGGATAGTCATTTGCAAGTTTGGGGGAAGGGGGGGAGAAGTTTGCACTGAACCTGTCTGCCAGGATGTTGGCAATGTCTGTGGGTTCAGTGTATTTTTTGTCATTTTGCACTAACTCAGAGCATATCTGGGAGTTTCCACCCAAGTTCCTGACATAACTAAAGAAGGCCTTATGATTGTCTTTAGCGTCTTGTGCAATTTTTCTTTCGAAGCTAGCCTTGGATGCTTTTATGAGGGATCATAGTTTCTTGCTAGTACTGATCAGAGTTGCCTTCCCTTTTTGGGATTTTGCTCTGTCTTGTAGTAACTTCCTCCTTCTGTTGTATAGCCTATTTAAGGCTGGGGTACACCAGACAGGTTTCCTGCCTTTGGAGGAGTGTGTCTTGGTTTTGTTTGGGATAGCACGATCTATGCATTCCTGTAAGTATCCATAGAATGCATTTGTAAGGGATTCTGCGGTTTGGGTCATAATTTCCACTGACCTGGGGGCTTTGTAGGATTCCATCTCAGTTCTGAGAAGTGGGAAGTTTGCTTTCGAGAAGTTTTTGACTATGGTTTCCTTTGCTGGGGGTGGGGACGGGATATGGACATCCATAGTGATTAATTTATGGTCAGATCTTACTGAAGAAGGGTATATCTCAGGTATAGAACATAGAGTACCCAAGTTGGTGATAATCAGGTCCAATATGTTTCCCCTCTTGTGGGAGTGGTGACCAGTTGTTCCATAGTATTTGAGTTTATAAATTCTAGGAACCGTTGGGTGAGGGTGTTGGGGCTTGAGTAGTGCTCCCAGTCTATGTTTGGGTAGTTGAAGTCACCCAATATAATGGTGTTTGGAGAGACCTTCATATTCTCCAGTGTCTTCAGGAAAGTCTAGTGGGGTTCCTGAGTTTGGGAGGGTGGTCTGTAGCAGGCTACAAACTGGAAGGCAATTTTGTCCACTGTTAGTTGCACATGGATGGTCTCAGATGCTTCTTGCAGTGCCACTAACCTGGAGGTATAGGTATCTTTGATGAATATGGATACTCCCCCTCCTGTGGTTCGGTCCGAGTTTTGCGGCCGAAAAGTGTGGTATGAGGTATAACCTGGTAGTGCTGGGGTGCTCTCGGAAGCCTTGAACCAGGTTTCTGTTACTGCACAGATATCAATATTCTCCATACTGAGGAGAGCCTCGAGTGTGTTTAGACTTCTGGCGTTGAGCAGCATTACCCTTAGTTTCTTTTTCCTTGTGTTGTCTAAGGAGGTGGGTTTGTCTTTTGAGCCTTGCCTAAAAAAGCCACTATGGGGGTGGCAAGAGCCTTTGCCAGTATTCGAAAACCCAGGGATGACAGGTGCAAGCCGTCCCTAGTGAAGCAACGTGCCTTGTCGAGCATGTCATCCCAGGCTGACAGATACTGGATGCTCTTTGAGTGACACCAATACTTTAGCCAATTGTTGAAATTGATCATTTTGTCTTTATACTGTGGTATCATTCTTGGTGAGGGTAAGATGCTACTCAAGGTCAGGGTCATACCAGCCTGGGCTACATGATCAGCGAGCTCCTCTATGTCTCTTTTCATGTAATCCAGGGAGGTATGTCTCAGGTCATTCACACCAGCATGGACAATGACGGAGTCATATTTGTACTTGCTTTGTAGTGACCTGAGTGCGTGTGTTATGTGGCAGATCCTGGCACTCGACAGGCAGCTTACAGTGACCTTCTCCTTGTTCAGCCTGGTGAGAGGGACGTCAGTGTGTCTGACAATAGAGTCACCTATTACAAGTGTATTAGGTGTGTTGTTTAGCCTTAAGGGCTGTGACTGTGTGGCACACTGACTTTGTGGACTATGTGATACGTGGGTATTGTTGTGGGGGTAGCAGTTGCTTGTATGTCTGCTTTGGAGGTCTCTGTTGCTTGGGCAGATTTTTAATTAGAGCCTCCGAGTATGTTTTTGTGTGTTTGGTTTGCTGTTGCGATATGTCTATGTGAGACTGGATTTGTGGTGTGTGTGATTACCTTCTCCTCCAGACTGACCATGCCAGTACTATGTTGAGAGAGTTTAGCCTCCAGTTTAGCTATATAGTTGCATCTCTCGCATATATTTGAGCTTGTTTGGAAGAGGAGAGTGTGGTCTGTGTACATAAGGCAGTTGTAACATTGCCTCAAGATTCCCCTATTCACCAGCTGGACTGGAGAGTAAACCTGAAACTGACTTTTGGACATGCCAGAATAGTATGAGGAACTACTTATGACTTGATCAAAAAGGACCAATAGGGAGCCGGGTACTTAAAGGGAGTATAAGAGGGTGTAGTGCTTAGTTTATTAGTGCTTATTTATAAGATACTTATACGAGCTACTGCTGGGCTTTAGAAAGAAAATAGAGTGCTTACGTTGAGATTTGGAACAGTTCTAAGGGAAAAAGTGAAGAGCAGACTTTGTGGAGCCTAGAATAGTTTAAACACGATTTAGTGGCGCTGCCCGATACGCAAAATCACGCAAAACCGCGCTAAACTGGGTTTTAAGAGAGAGAGATCAAGGAGTTTGGAATTGACCCAAAATGGCCAATAAATCTACAGTTTCTGGGCAGTAACCACTCCCACAGGGGCAGGCAGGCTATTCAGTGTCTACCACTGCCACTGATGAACACAGAGACTTCCTTTTAGCCCAAGCAAGCAATGGCCTCCAAGAAACTTACAAACAGTTCAGAACAGCAAATCTGTAACTGAACTTTTTTTTTAATACAGAAAGTGGGAAAAAAGCTAATTTTTTTTTGTTTTTGTTTAAAGATAAAGATAAACAAGTAGCAACTAGTTAGAACAGTGCAATAAATGACCCCACACTTGAGTGCTAGGCCAGAGACAGATAAAATGCAAGTTTTAAGAAAAAAACGATTTTAAAATAAGTGCAACACAGGAAGTGCAGTAAACAGGCTTTAGATGTGTTCTAAGTACAGTTACGAACACAGATATAAGCTTTAGCAAACCAGAAAATGCCAAAAAGTAGGCGGCAATGCAGAAAAACTTAACATATAATCTGAAGAAAATACTTAAAATCTCAAAAGTGGCTCCCTTCTTCTCTCAGCGTTTTCTCCTCTTGGTGGGTGCTTCAGCAGCAGCCACAATAGATTGGAAGAAATACTCATGCAAAAACACAAATGCCCAGAGATTCCTTGATTTTTTCAATGCAAATGCCTTGGATCAGTTGGTTGTCACCCCCACAAGAGGTGAAAATATCTTGGACTTGATATTAACCAACATGAGTAACCACTGCAGCATCTCTACAGTGTCATCATCCCTGGTAAGATCCACCACAAATCAGTCACTTTCGAAGTCACCATCTCCACGACCCCCCCCCCCCGGTAGGGTCAAACAAAACAAAGCTGATTACAACCTCCTGAAGGAAGGTATAAACAGCTTCACAGCCCCTCCCCCTCCATAGGAACTGGCATGTATGTCCAAACCTACACCAAAGTACTATGTGAGCATTTGTATAGCTGCATGGAATCAGAAGTACCTGACAGGATGAAATCATCTTCTTCAAGAAGAGTAAAACTGTCTGGTGGACATGTACAATAAATAAACTCTATAATAAAAGGAAGAAATTACTGTCCAGGACCAAGAAGGAGCAGGTGCCTAATTGGAAGCAATCTCTCCTTAGCCTGAGCAAGCAAATAAGAGCACTAGTGAAATCTTCCAAAGCAAACTTCGAGTCCAAACTGGCCACATCTATTAAAGACAGTCATAAGGCCTTCTTCATATATGTCCGCAATCTCAAGGGAAGCACCCAGATCTGCTCAGAACTGGTGGTCAAGGACATCACTTACACAAATGCTGTAGATATAGCCAACCTGCTGGCAGACAGGTTCAGTGAAAACATCATTCCTCTGTCCCTCATCAGTAAAATAGGACATTCCCAGTACCTGCCCCCTCCCCTTATCTCTAAAGAGCAAGTCATTACTGCCCTCTCTAAGGCAAAATATACAGCCTCCATGGGACCTGATAACATCCCAGGCTGCATCCCATATGAACTCAGGCAGGAACTTGCAGCACCATTAAGCACCCTATTCAACCAAAGCCTGAGTCCCAGCTTCATCCCAGCTGAGTAGAGGATAGCTACTGTCATCACTTTGCACAAAGGTGGAGCATCCACCGATCCAGAAATTATAGACCCATCAGCCTAACTAGCCTAATCTGCAAGGCCATGGAGCAGATTGCCATGGACCTCATTAACAAGGACATTGGCAACCTCCAGACACTTGATCCCACACAGTTTGGTTTTGTCAAGGGGAGGTCATGCCTGTTAAATTTGGTCGACTTCTTTGAGACAGTCACCAAGACCATAGACGAGGAGAAGATGGTGCACACAGCCTACCATGACCTGGCCAAGGCCTTTGATACTATTCCCACTCAGGTATAATAGATAAACTCTCTCAATTAGGAATCAATCTATATGTTACTAGATGGGTAGCAAACTGGCTTACTGATAGAATCCACCTAGTCAAAATAGGAGAAGCCACCTCAAGTAGTAGACCTGTAACAAGTGGTGTACCCCAGGGTTCGGTCTTCTGGCCTCTGCTGTTTGGGATATATTTTTCAGAGGTGCAGGCCAAATCTAGTGGGCTATGGCTGACCAGGTTTGCAGATGACTGCAATTTGGGTGCTGTCATCAATTCCCCTAGTTATGTGGACATCCTCCAAGAGGGTCTCACCCAAACAAATGGCTGGTGCCAGAAACATAGCCTCACACTAAATGCAAAAAAATGCATCATCATCATCCCTTTCAAGGAGAGTGGCATCAATTACTTGAATCTTAGGATAATAGGATAATAGGAGGTTACTATGCTAATGGCCCCAGTGCCTTACCAGCCTAGCCAAGTTCAACCTGTGTTCCCAAGGATGTCTGGTTCAAGCAGACACTAAAATCAGCACCTATTGCCCTGTCCAAGAGGTATGCAGCTGGAACCCCTGCATGAATTTCTGGTTACCCATGTAGTTGTCCAAATTACGCTTAAATAGGGCCAATGAGGGGCTTTGTTTAACATTAATAAGAAGTTTGTTCCAAAAGTGGGGTAAGCTCTGTGAAACAAAGCTGTCTCTCCATCAAGTTCTGTTGATATCACATACCAGGTTAAGGTCCTTTGAGAGAGTGACCCATGTGCCATTTGACTTGCGAATGTGCAGCATTTCCATTGAAGCTGGGTCAGAGATTGCTCTATATGCAAGGCACAGATTGCCTCTGAGCAGTCTGTATGACACAGAGTAAAGTGACAATGATTTCAATCTGTCCAAAAAAGACTGATTTTGAAAAATCTGAATTTTCTTTGCAAGGAGCCTTTGTGGTCTTTCCAATTGCTGCAGGTGTTTGGAGAGGAACATACCAAAGGGAGCATTGTACTCTATTATTGACCTGATGAGGGAATAGTACAGCAGGGTTATAGACTCTTTTTTTCTGTAGGCAATGCCCTTACTTATGAGATGAGAAATATAAAATGCCCTTCTTACCATTGTGGAGACATGGTGATCGAAATTAAGGTTGCTGTCAACCTGTGCATCCAGATCTCTCACCTCTGAACGTATGCTTAGATTATTGCTATTGATGTGGTAGCTTGCAAGAACATCACCCTTGCTGAAGGAGATGATAATGTATTTTTTTTGCATTTATTTCTCTGATAAGACCATGACTTTGGCACCAGTCTTTAGTCTACGTAAGACCTTCTTGCAGGATGTTGACATCGCTAGTGGTTTCAATGATTGCTCCCAGTTATCAGCAAACTTTGTCAGCCACAGTCCTTTAGTTTTAGCCTGCACTTCAGAGAAGTAGATTCCAAACAGAAGGGGTCCCAGAACCAATCCCTGTGGAAAACCACTGGTTTCGGGTCCGTTGTCTGAGGTGGAGTCCCCTATTTTGACTTTATGAGTTCTATCAGTGAGCCAGTTTGCAACCCACCTGACAATATATAGGTTGATACCCAGCTGGGTGAGTTCATCAATGATGTCTGAGTGGGAGAGTATGTCAAAGACTTTGACTAAGTCTAGGTAGAGGTAGGCCATATACATAGATTTGCCCTCATCTAGGGCTTTGGTGACTGTCTCAAAAAGGTCCACCATGTTTAACAGGCATGATCACCCCTAGACAAAGCTAAACTAGGTGGGGTTGAGCATTTGGAGATTTCCTATTTCTTTGTTAACAAGGTCCGTCATGATTCATTCCATAGCCTTGCAGATACAGTTGGTCTGGCTAATGGGTCTGTAGTTCCCAGGGTCTGTGGATGCACCCCCTTTGTACAAAGGAATGATGGTTGCTGTTTTCCATTCCACTGGGATGAAGCCAGTGCTTAGGCTGTGATTGAAAAGTGTGCCCAATGAAGATGCTAATTTCTGTTTTAACGCATGTAGATTGCAACCCTGGATGTCGTCTGGTCCCATAGAGGCTGCATTTTTGGCCTTGAAGAGGGCATTTAAGACCTGCTCCTTGGAGATATTAGGTGGGCAGCAGGTGTTAGGGATGCCTTGGGGTATATGTGGCAGAGACAGGGGAGTGAACTTTTCAATGAACCTGTCAGCCAGCAGGTTTGCTATATCCACAGGTTCTATATATGCAGTACCATTAGCTACGAGTTCAGCACATATCTGGGCCTTACCTTTGAGGTTATGGAGGTAACTAAAGATCACATTGTGGTTATCCTTAGTTAGGAAAGTTAATTTGGATTCATCATGAGCGGACAGATGATCCGCTGTTGTGACCCCTAACTGGGAAAAAGCCGAAAGAAGAAGTTACCTTTAGAGGACATCATTAGGAGTCTTATTTGCTTGTTTAAGTTGAGAAGTGAGTGTTCCCAGTTTTGAGACTGTTCCTTCCTACTCTTAAGACAGAAATTTCTTTCTCATATTGTATAGCCTATTAATGGCAGTAGTTCACCAGGCAGGTTTATTTTTCCTTGAAGATCTTGCTTTGGTTTTATCATGTAAGGCAGAGTCAATACAATTGTACAGGTGCTTATGTAAAGCATTGGTGTATAACTCAGCGTAAGTGTCTGTTCCATCAGTGGGGGCGGGGCTATGAAGCCATTTATGCCATCATGTAAGCGGTTGTAATTGAACTTGGAGATGTTTTTTAGTCTAGTTGTTGATAGGGGAGGGTGTCTTGTGTTGTAGTTACTTCTAATGAGATGGATTTGTGGTCAGATCTCACTAGAGATGGCCACACACTGAGGGTAGTGCAGCAGTCCCCCATGTTTGTGAGCACCCGGTCTAGGATGTTTTAGCCCCTTGTGGGGGTGTTAACCAGCTGGTCCAGGGCATTGGAGTTAATGAAGTCAAGGAACCTTTGGGCAAGTGAGTTAGAACAAGTTTAATTTATCCAGTCTATGGGCGGGTAATTAAAGTCAACCAAAACCGGGGTGTTTAGTTGTATCTTGATTGACACAAGACAAGTAGATCCAAGTAAGCAGAGTGGATGTCCTGATTCATGGAAGGGGTCCTATAACTGGCAATGACCTGAAGAAGGGTCTTACCTACAGTCAATTGCATCTGAAGTAATTCAAAGGCATCGTGCTGTTTAACCAATCTGGAGGTGTATTTATCTTTAGTGAATATCGATACACTGCCTCCTTTAGTTCTGATGCCTTCAGTATGTGGTCTGAACATGTGGAAGGAAATGTAACCTGATGTAGCTGGGGTCCTCTCCACAACCTTAAACCAGGTCTCAGTGACTGCACAAATGTCAGCATCTTCCACGGTGAGGACTGCTTCCAGTGAGTGCAGTTTCTGGTTTAGACTCCTAGCATTTAGCAGCATAATCTTGAGGTTGTTTTTAGAGGGTATTTTTATGTTGGGAATTTTGTTCTTGTGACATTGCCTAAAAAAGGCACTATGTGGATGGCAAGAGCCTTAGCCAGTAACTGAAATCCCAGGGGTGACAGATGAAGACCATCTCTGGCAAAGCATCGAGGTCTGTCAACCATGTCATCCCAGGCTGACAGATACTGGATCCCCTTTGAATGGCACCAGAAACTAAGTTTGAAGTGGACTATATGAAGAGAGACATGATGGAGCTCTGAGACTGTGTGTCCAAGGCAGGTATGTGCCTAGCATTGAGCAGCATTCTCCCTTCTCCAAGGATGATGTCGTGATATGAGCAAAAAAATAATTCACTTCAGCAATTGGCTTAGTTTTTGGTGTCATGTAAAGGGGGTCTAGTATTTGTCAGCCTGGAAGGAGATGGTCAACAGACCAACCTGCTTCACCAGGGGTCACCTGCATCTGTCCCTCAAAGGATTTCTATTATTAGCCAATACATTATTCACCCCAATAATACATTTCTAGTCAATGCCAACTTGATAAACCTACCAACATAACAAAACAAGCAAAGAAAAACATGACATTGTT
Source organism: Protopterus annectens (assembly GCF_019279795.1). Classification (NCBI taxonomy): domain Eukaryota; kingdom Metazoa; phylum Chordata; order Ceratodontiformes; family Protopteridae; genus Protopterus; species Protopterus annectens. The sequence goes on from NC_056726.1 coordinate 1,259,959,698, forward strand.
ACTCACTGGTGCTAGAAGCCTAAACAAGAAACTGCTCTCCCTACAAGCCCTTCTCACCCTGTAGGGCACTGACATCTGTGTAATGACTGAGTCATGGTTTAAAATAGAGGATTGTAATGATGCTGTGCAGAGCTATAATGCCTTCCACACATTTAGACCAGCTACTGGGCAGGAGGCGAAAAAAGGTTGAAGTGTATTAATCTACGTCTGGAACAGATTCACATCTAGGTGGGTAAAGCAGCATAGTGCACTAGAGCTTCTTTATGTCCAAATAACCATCAGAAAGGTCCTGTTTCCCAGACCATATATTAACTAGCTCTAGAACTCCTTCTATGCCACAAGAAAGCCATAACACTTATATATAGGAACTAGAAACAGTATTAAACCCAATACCATTTTCCCAGGTGATTTTAAACTATCCAGCTATAGTCTGGGAAACCTATACCACCATCCGTGCACAAGCACAGAGATTCCTCAACATTGTCAGTACAAATGCACTGAACAATTAGTCAGAGTATACACTAGGGGGGATAGCATCTAGGATCTTGCCGTTACTAATATGGGATCATCTTACACCATCCCTTGTGTATCTTCATCAGTTGTTAGGTCTGACCATAAAATAGTCTCCTTCAAAATAAAACTGAAACCAGAGATCCCTTCCACCTAAGATACCTTTAGAAATTTCTTTTTAAGACAAACTATATTCTCCTAAGTGATACATTGGCAAGCTTCAAATCCCCACCAAACCTAGTTAACTCAAAGTAAAACACACCTTGGAGTGCTAAAGGCAGCTTTTACCAATATAAACTACTGTATGTAAACAAAGTAAAGCACTGCCACCACGATGAAGGTTAAAAGCTAGCTTAATAGACTCAGACAATAAAAACTATAAAAACTGTAAAAACTCAAAGTAAAACTAAACACAGATGGATAAGCGCTTTCAGCATTTGCCTTTACAGATCCTATTTTGTTAACAGAATTCCTGGTTTTAAAAGATAAGGATCTGTCAATCTCATAGTCATCTCAGAAGTCTCCACCTCTTGGGCAAAGGATTTAAGGGACCATCCCGCTCAAGGTAGGCAACTTGTCAAACTGTAAATCAGCAATCCATCCAGTTAACTCCACTGAATATGCAGGATGTTAGAGACCTTCTCACTAAAATAGACAAACAACTCAGGAGCTTAATAAAATTCACCAAAGACAAGTCTGAGGCTAAAATAGCTACCCAAGCCAAAGACAATCACAAGGTATTTTTTAGTTATGTCTGTAATCTCAAAAGCACAACAGAGCAATGTGTTGAAATGATTGTGATCAGTGTCAGCTACATTGAGTCTAAAGATGTAGCAAACCTACTGGTCAATAAATTCAGCTCTAACTTCTACCCCAGGGAACTACCACATTGACACTGTGCCCCTAAGAGATGACCCCGTTGTCAAAGATTTGGGGATGTATGTGGACAGTGACCTAACTTTTCACCAACATGTATCTAATATTGTAAGAAAGTCCTTTATATTGCACAGCTTATAAACAAACTGATTGTGTCTAGATATAGGGATGTCATTGTCCCCCATTACTCAGCTGTTATTAGGTCATTCATTGAATATTATGTCCCCTTTGGCATATATCTGTCCAGACACATGCAACATCTGGAACACCCACAGAGATACATTACTGAAAGGATAGGAGGCCTAAACAACATGTCCTATATGGACCAACTCAAAGCCATGTCACTATACTAAGTATCCTACAGACTGCTCAGATGTGGCCTGTGTCTGGCATGCAAGGCATCCCCTGACCCATTACTGATAGATTTACTGACCATCTGCAAGTCAAATGGTATTAGAAATACTCGATCTCGGGATCTAAACCTCTTCTGCAACATCAACAGAATGGTTTGAAGGGACAGGTATATCTCGCTGTGCAACAGACCCCCCATCCACATAAAACAAAGTTCATCCCTGTCCATACTCAAACTCAACTTAGTTCTATGGATGGGAAAAAGAAAATTTACACATGATTGCCTAATCTGCTACTAATGGACAGAGGCAGCTCCTAAATGCTTTACGCCCATGCATGGGTCCCCTCAAATTTTCTGTGGTATTATCCCAGTTATTCTTATTAGGGATAATATATAATTATCAACCATTATAACCAAATGGGATAGTTATTTCAAGTACAAAAAGAGAATTGGCTAAGCTTAAAATGGCCCAAAATGGCACCTAGCCTAGTACTTAACTATGAAACTATACTAATGAATTCTCTTAGTCAGAATTAATGATAACAGTATATATAAAGCAGTTTATTAGATATAACAAAGAAACTATTATTCCTTTATTTTTGTTTCTCATACAGATGCCCCTTCAAATAAAAAAAAATACAGAATGCTTAGAAAAATTCAAAGCATAATAAAAAATAAATTTAAAAATTGAACAACTTTTTCATGTCAGAGGCAAAGGCTCAAAAACTTTCCCTCTCTCTCTCTCTCTATATATATATATATATATATATATATATATATATATATATATAAGGCTCAGAAGGGATTCGGTTCTAACCTATAAGGGCATTAAAGATGTTTTCTTGTTCAATTGCTTAGAACTATAATCCTCTAGTGTACATGGAATTAAAAAGACTATTAAGAAACAAGAGAATAGTGGGTAACCAGCAAAATTGTTTTGTGATAGAATGATATATTACTGGAATTTATGACTTTAAATGTCTAGCACGGTGAGGCACTATACATGTTTAAATTAAGACTAGATGACTTTTATGGTGAAATAAAGTTCAGTATTTGACTGGCATGTGATAATGGACACAGTGTCTTTTGCCAGTGGAATTATTATCACTATATTAATGCAAACACATAAGAACAATGGAGTTTACCAGATAATCTTTTCAAACAAAAGGACTCCCATATAACACAATGAACCCTAAAACTCAGAAATAGTCTCAGCTGGAGTATATCATTGGTTAAGAAAGACCTATCGCTCTCAGAACATGGGCATTAATCAGAACTATTATTACAGTCTAGGAGTTAGGGAAATAGATGAATCCAACACACCAAAAGTTCATAAACCAAGCAACCAATATGTAAAAGAAAAGATATCTGAACCACCAAGCTGTAACAATGCCTTGAAAATGAGGTGGGTTCATTACTGAATTTCTATTAGTTGAAGGATGATTTAAATGGAATGGATTTTACCTTGTAAGTTGTCTGAAGAAGGGTTACTGTAACCTGAAAGCTCTTACTTTTTGTTTTATTTGTTCATAGGTTCATAGGTTCATACTAGGCTATCTGCCCGAGGGCATTTACAAGCCTAGCCCATAGTTTTGTGGCTTACGCCACCCCTTTAGTATGGGGAACTATACCCATTATTTTGCTGTGCCTCTGTCGAGCAGTGACACTGAGGTAATCCCTGGGGTATATCTGCGATCTCCCATCCATTGGTCAAGATTTCTCTTGAACAAGGCCAGCGAGGTGCTCTGCCTCACATATACCGGGATTTTATTCCACAGCATAGGGAGTCTTTGGGTGATGAATCTATCCCTCCAGCACGCCCTATTAATAGCCGTGTCGAGGTTTAAGTCTCCGCCCTTGTGGCTCTGACGGATCTAGATTTTTTGAGGTGAAGCATATTCATCAAATCTGGGTTTGACATGGCCTTGTATGTTAGGCAAAGGTCACCTCTGAGCAAGCGGTAAGTGACTGAATAGAGCTGGAGTTCTTTCAGTCGGGCAGCATAGGACAGATGTTTGAGACCCTTTATCCTTTTGGTGAGGAACTTTGTGGCCTCTCCAGCTGCTGCAAGTGTCGGGTCTGCTACTGTCCGTATGGGGCATTGTACTCAATCACTGGTCTGATGAGTGATGAGTATAGGAGACTATGACCTCCCTTGATCTAGATGAGAATTCCTTCATGATAAGGTGGGCAATGTAGAAGGTCTTCCTAACTACTTTAGCTACATGGGTGTTGAATGACAGACTACTATCAACCTGGGTCCCCAGGTCCCTGATAACTTCTTCTGTGCTCAGTGGATTGCCACCTATTTGGTAGCTAGGGGTAACCTTGTTTTTCCCGAAGGGTATGACTATGCATTTTTTGGCATTTAACTTTAGGCCATGGCTCTGGCACCAGTTATCCGTTTCTGTGAGAGCCTTCTGAAGGATATCTGTGTCAGATGTGTTTTCTACTATGGCCCAGTTTGCAGTCATCTGCAAACTTTGTCAGCCATAACCCTCCTGTGTTTGCTTGTACTGAAAAGTAGATGCCAAACAAGAGTGGGCCCAGGACTGAGCCCTGTGGTACACCACTTGTGACAGGCTTTGAGTCTGACATGGCGCCAGCAACTCTGACCCTGTGGGTTCTGTCACTCAGCCAGTTTGCAACCCATCTTGTGATGTATGGGTTAACATTTAAGCTGATGAGTTTTTCAATGATACCCGAGTGGGGTATTGTATCGAAGGCCTTCGCCAGATCGAGGTAGGCTGTATGGACTGCCTTTCCTCATCAATGGCTTTGGTGACTGTTTCAAAAGTCAACCAAGTTTAGAAGGCATGATCTGCCTTTGACAAAGCCAAATTGGGATGGATCCAAAGTCTGCAAATTCCCTATGTCTTTATTTATGAGGTCCATTATGATCCTCTCCATGGCTTTGCAGATAAGGCTTGTCAAGCTAATGGGCCGGTAATTTCCAGGGTCGGTGGAGGCACCGCCTTTGTGAAGTGGGACCACAGTTGCAGTGCGCCACTCCTGGGTGCGTATCCAGAGGTAAGACTATGATTAAACAGCTGTCCTAGCTGTGGGTTTAATTCCTCGTTGAGTTCGTGGAGCACACAGCCGGGGACACCATCAGGTCCCATGGATGCTGTGTTTTTTGCTTTGGAGAGAGCAGTTCTCACTTGGGCGTTGGAGATGTTTGGGGCTGCAATGGCTTGGCACAGATATGTCTCCTTTGGGGGGGGGAGAAGTTTGCACTGAACCTGTCAGCCAGTATGTTGGCAATGTCTGTAGGATCAGTAATCTTCACATCATTTTGAACTAGTTCTGAGCATATCTGAGAGTTTCCTGCCAGGTTTCTAACATAGCTAAAGAAGGCCTTATGATTGTCTTTTGAGTCTTTAGCTATTTTTCTCTCAAAATTTGCTTTGGATGATTTTATGAGAGCTCTTAGTTTTTTACTTATAGTGATCAAGGGTGTCTTACCTTTTAAGGATTTTGCTCTATCTTGTAGTAGCTTCCTCCTTTTGTTGTAGAGTTTGTTTATGGCTGGGGTCCACCAGACTGGACGCTTGCCTTTGGTACAAAGAGTCTTTGTTTTGCTTGGGATTGCCTTATCCATGCAGTCCTGCAGGTGCTGGTAGAAGGCATTTGTAAGTGATTCAGCGGCTTGAGTACTGTTTTCCGCCGGCTCGGGGCCTTAAAGGAGACCACACTAGTCTTTAGAAGTGTGAAGTCGGCCGAGAAGTTCTTTACTGTGGTCTTTTTATTTCAGGTGGGGTGGGATAAGGACCTCCAGCGAGATTAGTTTGTGATCTGATCTCACCAGTGAGGGGTATACTTCCGTGTTGAACATTGTGCTCCCATGTTCGTGATGATGAGATCAAGTATGTTTTCTCCTCTTGTGGGGATGGTGACTAGTTGTTCCATGGCATTTGAGTTTATGAATTCCAGGAACTTTTGGGCTAGGGTGTTTGGGCTTGAGTAGTGTTCCCAGTCTATATTAGGGTAATTGAAGTCACCTAGTATGATGGTGTTTGGTGATACATTTATCCCTCTAGTGTTTTCAGGAAGGCCATGTGAGGTTCCTGAGTTTGTGAGGGTGGCCTGTAACATGCTACAATTTGCAGAGCAGTCTTGCCTATGGTTAATTGCACCTGGATGGTCTCCGATGCATCGTGCGTTGCCACCAGTCTTGAGGTGTGGGTGTCCTTGATGAATATGGATACCCCCCTCCTTTCTTGGTATTGTCCGGATTTTGGGGCCGAAACGCATGATAAGAGGTAAAACCTGATAGTGCTGGGGTGCTCTCAGGAGCCTTGAACCAGGTTTCTGTCACTGCACAGACATCGATGTTCTCCATACTGAGAAGGGCCTCGAGTGCGTGCATTTTGAGATTTAAACTTCTGGCATTGAGCAGCATTACCCTTAGTTTTTTTCCTTTTTTTGTTCTAGGGTGGTAGGTTTAGAATTTGAGCCTTGCCTAAAAAGGCACTATGGGGGTGGCAAGAGCCTTTGCCAATATCCGGAATCCCAGTGGTGACAGGTGCAAGCCGTCCCTTGCGAAGCAGCGTGGCTTGTCCAGCATGTCATCCCAGGCAGACAGACATTGGATCCCCTTTGAATGACACCAGAGTTTAAGCCAATTGTTAAAGCTGATCATCTTATCTCTGTATTGTGGCATCATTCTTGGTGAAGGTAGGATACTGCTCAAGGTCAGGGTCATACCTGCCTGGGCTACATAATCAGAGAGCTCCTCAATGTCTCTTTTCATGTAGTCCAAGGAGGTACGTCTCAGGTCGTTGTTTTATTAAAGAAGTGTTTTACAGCTTGGTGGTTCAGATATCTTTTCTTTTACAGTCTAGTGGTTACTGAGTAAAATTACAAAGTCATGTGTATTGGAGACAAAATGAGGGTGACCACTGGGGCTTACGTCCATGGAGCAATGCTGCTTGTTCTTGATATTGGGTTATAATTTTTCTACAAGGATATAGCTCAGAAGATAGCAGTTTATTCATGGAATGCTAATGGCTTCATCAAGGGGAAGTCATGTCTGCTAAATTTGGTTGACTTCTTTGAGAAAGTCACCAAAGCCATGGATGAGGGAAAGATGGTGAACACCACCTACCTTGACCTAGCCAAAGCCTTTGACACTATTCCCCACTCGGGCATAACAGATAAACTGTCTCAACTAGTCATCAATCTGTATGTTACCAGATGGGTAGCAAACTGGCTCACTGACAGAACTCATCTAGTCAAAATAGGGAAGCCACCTCAAGCAGTAGAACCGTAACAAGCGGCATACCCAGGGTTCAGTCTTGGGGCCTCTGTTATTTGAGATATACTTTTCTGTGGTGCAGACCAAAACCAGTGGGCTATGGCTGACCAAGTTTGCAGATGACTGCAAGCTGGGTGCTGTCATCAATTCCTCTAGTGATGTGGATATCCTTCAAGAGGGTCTCACTCAGACAAATGACTGGTGCCAGAAACATGACCTCAAGCTGAATACTCCTTTGGGGAGAATGACATCACCACCAATTATCACATTAATAACAATGTCCTAAGCATGCAATCAATCTTGAGGGATTTGGGCACTAAGGTTGACAGCAACCTGACTTTTGACCACCATGTTGCTTCTGTTGTACGGAAAGCCTTCTACACGGCCCACCTCATAAGTAAGGGTATATCATCCAGGGACAAGGAGGTCATAACATCCCTGTATTCTTCTCTTCTCTTATAAGACCCATTACTGAATGCAATGCCCCTTTTGGCATGTACATCACAAAGCACAAGCAGCAGCTGGAGAGACCACAGAGGTTCCTCACCAGGAGAATCCAGGGCCTTAAACATCTACCATACATGGATAGGCTAAAAGTCCTATCCCTCTACTCAGTTTCATACAGACTCCTCAGAGGTGACCTCTTTTTGGCATACAAGGCAATCACGGATCCCACCTTGATGGGACATAACCGCAAGTCAAGCTCCACTTGAGTAACTCACATGAGCGGCCTCGGGTGTATATTAGAACATTAAAGTGTTAAAACATCGAATGTTCTAATATCGACCCCTATTCAGTGAACGCTTGAAATAGCGAAGCTGCAGAACACCAAATATTTTCCTAGGGAAAGTATTCGGTGGGCCGTTTCTGTGGCTTTGCCATGTCCTCGACTGTGGTGCGAAGGTGATGGACCAGGTTAAGGTAAGTGTGCGAACAGACCAAGGTAAGGTGAGTGTGTGATAGTTAGGGACCTTAGGGTTAGGGAGCGGGTAGGGTGAGCGTGCGATAGTCAGGGACCATAGGGTTAGGGAGCGGGTAAGGTGAGTGTGCAATAGTTAGGGACCTTAGGGTTAGGGAGCAGGTAAGGTGAGTGTGCGATAGTTAGGGACCTTAGGGTTAGGGAGCAGGTAAGGTGAGTGTGCGTTAGTTGGGGACCTTAGGGTTAGGGAGCGGGTAAGGTGAGTGTGCGTTAGTTAGGGACCTTACGGTTAGGGAGCGGGTAAGGTGAGTGTGCGTTAGTTAGGGACCTTAGGGTTAGGGTTGGGTCAAGGTAAGTGGATAGCTAGTAGTATATGTACGGTTTAGTGTAGGGTTTTGTGAAGTGTGTATGTGTGGATTATGAATTTTGGTGTGCTTGTGCTCTGTGTGTGTTTTCTTGGAACAGCAAATTTTTTTCCCTTGGAAAAAATTCGCTGTTCTGAGCGGTCGAGTATATCACATTTCAAGATTCCAAGGTTGAGCTTATGTTGTTCGATATTTTGGAATTCGATAATGTGATATAGACCCGAGCAGCCTCAACCTGGTCTGTGACATCAACAGGACTTGTTGGCGGGACAGATTTGTGTCCCAGAGACTCCCCCATCTATGGAATAGACTCCCTCCACATCAAGCAGAGTACCTCTTTACCCCTTTTTAAGCACAACGTGGATAACTGGATGGAAAACAGAATATATACCCCTGGGATTCCACCCATGTCCCTAGGTTTATAGGGAAATATTAGGAAAACTGCACTGAAGGGGCATTTTAAGCCTAATCAGTAACCTGAGATCAGACTCAAAATCTGTACTTTGTGTCTATAAGGTGAAGACCTTAAACATTGTGCCAAACCCACCCCTACAACACAATGCCAAAAGTGGATACGTAATGAATAGTTTGTTTAGTTTTTAGTATAGCTTCTATAAACTTTTAAATAAGGATTTTATATATATATATATATATATATATATATATATATATATATATATAAATATATATAAATATATATATATAAATATATATATATATAGATATATATATATATATATTTTTATATATATATATATATATAAACATGTATACATATGCATACAAACATAGATATATTTATAGATATAAACATATCTATGTATAATATATAGATATAGATCTAAACATATATTATTCACCAAAGCATGCAGTATGGTTGAAATTAAGTAGGATCTACATCAATAAATAATATTCCCATGCAATCTTAGCACAAAGGATAGGGTCCTATTTCTGGCTGGATCAAGCATAAGTGATAATTGTTGCCTCTAGCTGGACACACAGCTCCTCGTGGTGTCCTGCAGAGTGATACAGGCAACAGAGAGACCCAAGAGAGACTTTTCCAGATTTAAGTATTTTTTTTCTCTGTTTTTTTGCTCCGAATGCCTTTTCCCACCTAAAAAGCGAATTTTTAACTGATCTGTGCTTTAAAAAGTTTCAATTTCATTTGCCTTCTGCTTTTTACAGTTTTTGCACTGGTTTTATATCAATTTAAGTCATTTTTGTATTGTATAACTGTTGTAGGCTACACACTAAAGTGCGCTAGCCTGTTTATAGCATTTACAGTGTTTTCTGTGTGTTTATTTGCTGTTTCCTGAAAAAAACAAAAAAAATTCTCTTTTCCCGCCTTTGCTGAACTAGATTAGTCCAGATTTCAGGTTTTGCTGAATTCCAGACTGTGTTATAGTTTCCTGTGTTGCCCATATCCTTACTTGGATAGGAGGAAGCTTCTCTGTTCACCAGTGCGAGTGGGGCACTATCTGTCCCTGGAGGAGTGGTCTCAGCCCTGAAACTAGTAGCTTATTGGCCGAAAAAACACAGCATCAATGGGACGGTGTCCCGGCTCACACAAGCTCCAAGAAGAACTGAACCCTCACATAAATTCATTGTTCAGTCTCAGTCTTACTACAGGATATGTACCCAAGGAATGGCATACAGCAACAGTGGTCCCACTCCACAAAGGTGGTGCCACAACGGACCCAGGAAACTATCACCCTATAAGCCTGACTAGCGTGGTCTGCAAAGCTATGGAGCGTATCATCATGGAACTCATAAACAAAGACATTGGGAACCTCTGAACACTGGATCCTACCTAATTTGGCTTTGTCGAGGGCAGATCTTGCCTCTTGAACCTGGTTGACTTCTTTGAAACAGCCTACCTGGACCTCGGAAAAGCCTTCGACACAATACCCCACTCGGGCATCATAAACAAGCTCACCAGCTTAAATATCAAACCCCTATGTCACAAGATGGGTTGCAAACTTGCTCAGGGATAGAACTCACATGGTCAGAATTGCAGGTGCCATGTCAGACTCTAAACCAGTTACAAGTGGCGTTCCACAAGGCTCAGTCCTGGGACCTCTCTTGTTCGATATATATTTCTCCGAGGTACAGGCTAACATGGGAGGACTATGGCTGACCAAGTTCGCAGATGACTGCAAACTGAGTGCCATAATCGAATCGCTGACTGACACAAGCATCCTCCAAAAGGGTCTCACAGAGATGGATAACTGGTGCCAGAGCCATGGCCTAAAGCTAAATGCCAAAAAGTGCATAGTCATCCCCTTTGGGAAAAACAAAGTGCCCACAAATTACCACATAGGTGGTAATCCATTAAGTACGGAAGAAGTAATTAGGGATTTGGGGACCCAAGTAGACAATCACATTGCCAAAGTGGTTAGAAAGACCTTCTATATAGCCCACCTTATCACGAAAGGGTTCACATCAAGATCAAGAGAGGTCATTGTGCCCCTCTACTCATCACTCATCAGGCCCATAATTGAATACAATGCCCCATTCGGGATGTACATTACCCAACACCTGCAGCAACTGGAAAGACCCCAAAAGTACCTCACCAAGAAGATCACGGGACTCAAACAGATGCCCTACACAGTTAGGCTAAAGAAACTCCAGCTCTACTCAGTTGCTTACCGCCTACTCAGAGGTGATCTGTGCCTGACGTATAAAGCCATGTCCAACCCAGAATTAATGGACATGCACCATGGTGAAACCACCTACCTTGACCTAGCCAAAGCCTTTGACACTATTCCCCACTCGGGCATAACAGATAAACTGTCTCAACTAGTCATCAATCTATATGTTACCAGATGGGTAGCAAACTGGCTCACTGACAGAACTCATCTAGTCAAAATAGGGAAGCCACCTCAAGCAGTAGAACTGTAACAAGCGGCATACCCAGGGTTCAGTCTTGGGGCCTCTGTTATTTGGGATATACTTTTCTGTGGTGCAGACCAAAACCAGTGGGCTATGGCTGACCAAGTTTGCAGATGACTGCAAGCTGGGTGCTGTCATCAATTCCTCTAGTGATGTGGATATCCTTCAAGAGGGTCTCACTCAAATGACTGGTGCCAGAAACATGACCTCAAGCTGAATACCAATACCCAAGAGAGACTTTTCCAGATTTAAGTATTTTTTTCTCTGTTTTTTTGCTCCGAATGCCTTTTCCCGCCTAAAAAGCGAATTTTTAACTGATCTGTGCTTTAAAAAGTTTCAATTGCATTTGCCTTCTTCTTTTTACAGTTTTTGCACTGGTTTTATATCAATTTAAGTCGTTTTTGTATTGTATAACTGTTGTAGGCTACACACTAAAGTGCGCTAGCCTGTTTATAGCATTTACAGTGTTTTCTGTGTGTTTATTTGCTGTTTCCTGAAAAAAACAAAAAAAATTCTCTTTTCCCACCTTTGCTGAACTAGATTAGTCCAGATTTCAGGTTTTGCTGAATTCCGGACCGTGTTATAGTTTCCTGTGTTGCCCATATCCTTACTTGGATAGGAGGAAGCTTCTCTGTTCACCAGTGTGAGTGGGGCACTATCTGTCCCTGGAGGAGTGGTCTCAGCCCTGAAACTAGTAGCTTATTGGCCAAAAAAACACAGCATCAATGGGACCGGACGGTGTCCCGGGCTGCGTCTTACACAAGCTCCAAGAAGAACTGAACCCTCACATAAATTCACTGTTCAGTCTCAGTCTTACTACATGATATGTACCCAAGGAATGGCATACAGCAACAGTGGTCCCACTCCACAAAGGTGGTGCCACAACGGACCCAGGAAACTATCACCCTATAAGCCTGACTAGCGTGGTCTGCAAAGCTATGGAGCGTATCATCATGGAACTCATAAACAAAGACATTGGGAACCTCCAAACACTGGATCCTACCTAATTCGGCTTTGACGAGAGCAGATCTTGCCTCTTGAACCTGGTCGACTTCTTTGAAACAGTCACCAAGGCCATAGATGAAGGGAAGGTAGTCCACACAGCCTACCTGGACCTCGGAAAAGCCTTCGACACAATACCCCACTCGGGCATCATAAATAAGCTCACCAGCTTAAATATCAACCCCTATGTCACAAGATGGGTTGCAAACTGGCTCAGGGATAGAACTCACATGGTCAGAATTGCAGGTGCCATGTCAGACTCTAAACCAGTTACAAGTGGCATCCCACAAGGCTCAGTCCTGGGACCTCTCTTGTTCGGTATATATTTCTCTGAGGTACAGGCTAACACGGGAGGACTATGGCTGACCAAGTTCACAGATGACTGCAAACTGAGTGCCATAATCGACTCGCTGACTGACACAAGCATCCTCCAAAAGGGTCTCACAGAGATGGATAACTGGTGCTAGAGCCATGGTCTAAAGCTAAATGCCAAAAAGTGCATAGTCATCCCCTTTGGGAAAAACAAAGTGCCCACAAATTACCACATAGGTGGTAATCCATTAAGTACGGAAGAAGTAATTAGGGATTTGGGGACCCAAGTAGATAGCGATCTCTCCTTTGACAATCACATTGCCAAAGTGGTTAGAAAGACCTTCTATATAGCCCACCTTATCACGAAAGGGTTCACATCAAGATCAAGAGAGGTCATTGTGCCCCTCTACTCATCACTCATCAGGCCCATAATTGAATACAATGCCCCATTCGGGATGTACATTACCCGACACCTGCAGCAACTGGAAAGACCCCAAAAGTACCTCACCAAGAAGATCACGGGACTCAAACAGATGCCCTACACAGTTAGGCTAAAGAAACTCCAGCTCTACTCAGTTGCTTACCGCCTACTCAGAGGCGATCTGTGCCTGACGTATAAAGCCAAGTCCAACCCAGAATTAATGGACATGCTCCACCTCAGGAAATCCAAATCCCTTAGAGCTACATGCTCCAGGGACTTAAACCTCAGCACAGAAATAAATAGGACATGCTGGAAGGACAGAGTCATATCCCAGAGGCTCCCCTCACTCTGGAACAAAATCCCAATCCATGTTAGGCAGAGCCCCTCAATGACCCTCTTCAAGAGAAATCTTGACGAGTGGATGGGAGATCGTAGGTTTACCCCTGGGATCTCTTCTGTGTCCCTACTAGACAGAGGCACAGTAAACTAACCTTAAAAGGGATATCTTCTGTGACCTACTATACAGAGGCACAGTCAACTAATCTAAAATTGTGGCGAAAGCCAAACACACTCTGGCTAGGCTTGTAAATGCCCTAGGGCAGATAGCCTAGTATCAACCTATGAACCTATGACACCACAAGATCTTCAGTGATATCAGATAGTTCTTCTATAATGGAAAGGAGCTATTTTATCAGTTGGCTGGAAGAACTTATATTAGCCTTGATAGAAAGTATAGAAAGTAATCATCCAAGCAGATGAGACATAGTAAAAAGTAATATAAAAGGATGAATTCAGAGCAGAAACCGGATGGCTGTTTTCTTGTTTGCCAAGGTGCCGATCATGATTCCATTGGAGGCCAAAGTAAAGCAATTCCAGTGGAGGCCAAGATTAAGTAATTCCACTGGGGCCTCTCTCTATTGTCAGAGGAAGAACAACATCAGTTGAACAGAGGTATAAAAGGGATAAGGGACTATTTTAAGATGAGACGAGCTTTCACAAAGCAGCTTTTAACTCATAAGCATTTTTCAGTTTTGCCTGAGTCCTTAGATATTGACTCTTAATTTGATATATTAGTTAGCAGAAAGGTTTATTTAACAAATCAGACTCTATCCTGGAAGAAGCTGATGCCTTGATCAATCGAGTATTCATGGTATTAAGAAAGTATCATGCTGAATTATATATAGCTGGCCCCATTTCCAGAATCACTTAAAAGTTGATGAGAAAATTTTGCATAGCATAGATCTCCCTAAATTATCTGACAAAGTGGCAGCCAAGTTGACTAGCCCTGTTATTTTAGAGAAGTTAAGGCAGGTTCTGTGGCAGCAGCCTTTGAATAAAGCTCCAGGTAATGATGGGATTACAGTGAATGGAAAATAGTGGATGAACCTTTAAGTAAAATGTGAGTTCAAATAATGAATGAGGCTATAACTAAATGCCTGGTTCCTCGATCATGGAGAGAGGCTGTGATCACTGTTATCCCCAAGGAGGGGAAAGATCCATTGCTGCCATCCTCCTACAAGCTTATCTCAGCCTTAAATCATAACTATGTTTTTGTGGTCTTGATTGCAAAGAGGTTATGATGTGGGTTTCATGTTTAGCCCACTAGGACCAGTGTGAGTTTGTGGTTAGATGCCAGATGCATGACAATGGAAAAATGTACCTTAGGAAATCAACTGAGCAAGGTAGAACAATTTTCTAATGACTGTGGATACATGGCGGTCAAAAAAGAGCTCTGCAGCCATATCTGTGACAACTGCATCAGTCTTGAGGAGTACCACTGATGTTGGTAGCAGCACAGATGCTCGTGTTTTGCAAAGGATACTGTACTACATTACCTTGCTTTCAGTATAAGGCTATATACTTGGCATAGTTGATTTGTACATGTTAGCCCTTTTTGTGAAATACAGGCGTCCTTGGTGATGTGGGAGGGTAGCCTAATGGTTAAGGTGTTTGCCTTACAAACACAAGATGCAGGGTTTGAATCTCACAAGGGATAATTGGCTATGCTTACTATGGCTCACAAGGGCAGTTAGCTTAGTATGAATCTATGTTTATGATGGTACCAACTTTGTAGTAATTAGCAAACTTGTTTAACCGAAGGCCATTGACATTGGCTTTCATAACAGAGAAATAAATGCTAAACTGAAGCAACCCATGTATAAAGCCCTGGAGGATATGATTGATAATGAGCTTCTTGGAATACAATGTGCTCCCTATCTTGACTTCCTAGATTCTATCAGTGAGCCAGTTTGCTATTCAGTAGATAATATAGGGTTTATATTAACCTTCTCTAGCTTGTATATGATACTTGAGCATGTAATAATATAAAAGGCCAATGCTAGGTCAAGGTATGTAATATACATTGATTTGTTTTAGCTAGGGCGAGAGAGAACTTAAAATAAATTTACCTTAAACATGTCTAATATTAAGTTACACTACTGAATACAGGATCGCTCCTTGGGGACTAACTTTATAAAAACTAAGCCATGCATTTTTTCACTATACCATCTATCACTTGTTTAATCTTAACTTTTCTATGATATAATAACTCAAATGTTTCATTTAGTTATCAACCCAGGCTAATTCTTAATTAAACACCAATACAACAAACAATTAGCTGAAAAATAGAATAAAACACACAAAAAAACAAAGTAGATGAAACACCAGGTAAAATTTAATCCTGGTACCTCAGCCTTTCGCCTTCAAGGGATAATTCTTTACAAAAACCAACACCTTAAATAACATATATAATAAAGTAATCAAATCTCAATCACATCAATAATTCAATTAATTAATTAATTAATTAATTAATTAATTAATTAATCACCATAGCAGTGCATAAAATGAATGCAACAAAAATCCACATTTAAAATGATAGTATAAATGGAAATACAGCATTAGTATCCAAATAAAAGCAAAAATTAGCAAAATGAAGAACGTGCATGGTCACAACAACATTATGAATATTAAAATTCATGAAAACTTCCTGATTAAACCCCCGGGGAATAAAGAGCTATAATTAAAGATAAACTCTATACATAATCAGGCCAACATTATAAAAACTAAAAATTCATAGGCACTTCCTGATTTAGCCCCCCTCCCCAGTTAAAAGTTTTAACAAAATGCTACTTGAACTTTTGGAGAAGGGAGAAAGGCTGGGCTTTCCTGACAAATTCAGATGTTAAAAGTTTATATATTTCTGACCCTGTGACCCCATATTTTTCTCCATTCCCAAGATTAATAAGGACAAGCAGGACCCCCCCTCCCCCGCCGGGTAGACCTATTGTATCTGGAAGGGGTTCTTTTATGTATAATGTTGGCACTTTTCTGGATTCTCTGTTGGAACCTTATGTCATCAAGGTTTCATCTCACAGTAGGAATGGCCAGGATTTGTATAAATGCATCAAGAATTTAGAATGGCAAAGTTATTACTTTTGGGTTAGTTTAGATGGGGTTGGTCTCTATACAAATACTGACCTGCGGTGGGGGCTTGAAGCTATTGGGAGACCCATTGGTGAGGGTCCACGTTCCTCATATATTTTGGAACTGGTAGAATTTTGTTTGAGTCACAATTATTTTTTGTTTGACAACAGGGTTTTCCTACAGTATAGAGGAACTGCTATGGGGTGGCATATGCCCCTTCATTTGCAAATCTTTATGTGAGTGAGTTTGAAAAGCAATTCATGTATTCAATGGATTTCTTCAAGAACAGGGTAGTTGTGTATAAATGGTTTATAGATGATTTACTTATTATTTGTAAGGGTCCCTTTGAGAAATATGAAATGTTTTTTGAAAGACTGAACTCAAACCCTCATGGGTTAAAATTTAGTTACCATATGGACAGGGAAACTATCAGTTTTTTAGATTCCAGTATGTATCCTACAAATTTGATAAACGCATTGCCCTTTGGGGAATTTTAAGCATATTTGGGCAAATACTTCCCAGGATTTTCTTAAGGAAACTTTTTTAGATGAGGTGGAACTAAGACTGATGACAGGGGTTATTTGAAGGAGAATTTAGAACTTCGTTTTTTGTGTGTTTTATTCTAACTGTTAATTAAAGTTTACATCACAAGTTAAATCTTGGAGTAAGAAAATATATTCAGAACTGGATCAAGTTTATAAGATAAAAATATGTTTACACATGAAGTTAAAATTTGACTCATAAATCACTGCTGATACCTCTTTGAATTACAACCCTGTATTATATTCCTGCTGTGGGAAGGCTTTTCTAAAAAACAGAATGCTATATGTTAATCAGTTTTAATATTTATAATGTACATTTATTGATTCATGTAGTTCTTTATACTTTCATACCGTTGAATGCTGTATGATGAATAAAATTAAATATTTAACTGGAATAATGCATTATAAACTATATATCATATGTAACCTCCTTTGAACATAGAAAATATATGTGTTAAATTTATGTCAAGGTGTAACTTTTAGAATGATTTTCTTGTTTAAATAGTCATTCACATTAGATAAAATATTAATTTGGGTTAAAAAAAACTTTTAAAATGTTAAGTTATACCAAATAATTGTAGTTGTTCTTTATGAATGATCTGTCATCTGGGCACATTAAATTAAGTTTTAAGTTATTTATTAATGTATTGTTTCTAAGTATACACAAAACTAAAGTTTAAAGGTTAATGTTTTGAGGTTAAATGAAGTGCAGCAATAATTTAAGAATAGCTAACATTTTTGAATTTTAATTTCAGCACAGCTCAGATGGGGTTATCAAATGTACTTTCAGAAAAGAAAATTGAGCAATCCTTATAGCAAACAAAGTCATGTATTAGATAAGTGGAAATATCTGTTATATAACTAAAGAAGCCATAACTGCTAACACAAAATTAAAACTTTAGATTCTGTGGAATGAAACAACATACCTGGTGGCTTCCCATATGAAATCAAGGAAAACAAAACTAAATCCCTCCAATTCGTATTAAACAAAGTGGAATAATTTAGACAGACATCACTGTCCTATGGTGACAGTCTGTGCTAGCATTATTTCACAAAGAAGAATGTCTCATTTTAACCAAACAATTTTAGACCCACCATCTTGGTCAGTCTTATGTGTAAAAAATGTTATAATGGAGGTCCTTCAAAATGTCACAGGGGACCTACATCTCTTAGATTTGGAAATGCATGGGCTTGGTAAGGGCAAATATTGCTCCTTGGATGTTGTGGAATTCTCTGACAAAGTAAAAGCAGCACTTAAGGGTGGAGTGATAGTGTGCGCTGCTATGTTCATCATGCTAAGGCTTTTGACAATAGTCTTCATAAGGGAATAACTTAAAATATTAAATGTCTTTCCTTTTATAATGTAGGCAGAAATACATTGATTAAGCAACAAGATACAACAGGTTAGTTGGGGGGGGGGTTACCTGTCTATCCTGATAGGGGTTACCAGAAGTATCCCGTATGGCGGTATAAAAGGAGTTGGTTTGAATGCCAAATCAGTGCTAATATTTTCCTTTCATACATCTATGATCCTAACAGTGTGTAATCAGATGGCTTTCTCTGCATGTGTGTGTGTGTGTGTGTGTGTGTGTGTGTGTGTGTGTGTGTGTGTGTGTGTGTGTGTGTGTGTGTGTGTGTGTGTGTGTGTGTGTATGGGGGGTACAGGATGTTTTGACCCCAGACAAATTGACCACGGTCAGTTCAACCCCATATGGTTCAACCCCGGAGAGTTTGACCCCATTGAAATTTCAAAGCAAGAAAAAATAAGCCACAGATATTTTGATATAAAGAAAAAAATAACGCCAAAGCAAAAGATACAAACCAGGAGCAACGCATTGCCCTTTGGGGAATTTTAAGTCTGATGAAGCTACTTTGCGAAAGCGCTAACCGTTACCTTTGTGCACTGAATTAAACTTTGTTTTCATCCATCGCTTGTGGATTTTTTATCTTTGGGGAGATTGATCTGCGTTTTTTGAAGTGACACTACATGCCCTTCATTGCGTTGCTCCTGGTTTGTATCTTTTGCTTTGGCGTTATCTTGTTGTGCTATCTACCAGGAGCATTAACTCCACGTGGGTCTGATTTCTCTACTTTTACATAAAGAAAAAAATGTTATATACTGCTCATACATCCATACAGTTACTGAGAAAATGTCAAAGATTGCCTCAAAAAAAAAAAAAAGAAAAAGAAAAAAGAAGACATGAGGATATATAACTGTTTAAAACATTTGCATTTGAAATACATGTGATAAAATGACAAAAACTGCCTCAAAAAAAAAAAACAAGAAAAAAGAAGTCATGAGGATATATAACTGCTTTGCGAAATACAACCATGATCAGACAATAAAATTTTAGAGATGTGACAAAAGAATGTCCTATAACTGTAAAATGAATAAAAAATTGATTTCATTTAATTTTAAAGACATATAGCAGATAATAGATTAGTTAACATATCAACATAATATAAAAAATATATATTTAATTGATGGGAAACATGTTATAAAGTATGTTATAAAGTAACAGTAATCACAGTATGTTAAAACATAACACTAGTTATTATATGTTAAAAATTTAAATGCTATATTTATACTAACCAATGTAATCATTAAATAAAATAAAAATATTAATAAAAAATATATTTATAATGAAAAATTAACAGTGTTATTATTGAATAATTGATTAATTAATAACTTAATGATAAAGTACTTAAAACAGTATATTTGGGGTCAAATAGTCTGGAGTCGAACTGTCCACTAAAAAATCACATATACAATACATATAAATTTATACATGAAACTGTATAGAAATGCATTGGGGTTGAACAGTCCGGGGGCAAACAGTCCGGGGTTGAACTGTCCGGGGTCGAATAGTCCTGCTTCGTGTGTGTGTGTGTGTGTGTGTGTGTGTGTGTGTGTGTGTGTGTGTGTGTGTGTGTGTGTGTGTGTGTGTGTGTTCATCACTGGAGGTAGACTTGGATCTATAATTAGGTAGTTTATAATTTGACCTTAATCACCATATTGGGGGTTTCCCAGCTGAAAGGAAAATTTCCTATGGGAAAAATTCAGCATCTATCTGTCCAGAGGCTCTTGTTTGTCTAGCAGCACTGACTCCAGCATGGAATGCTGGGGATCTTAGCTTTGAATCCCAAATGAGAGTTAATATTTTTATTTCACTCTTCTGTGAGTCTGACACTGCCTAAGCAGACGGTTTTCTCAATATTTCTGTGTTGATGTGTTTGTAATTTGAGATCAGTACATAAGCAGTGAGCTTGTGTCACATGTATGTGAGACGAGAAGAGTATCAAAGTATATGATCATTTATATCTACATAAATTTTTTGGACAACCACAGTGCATGATTATTTATATCCACACACATCTTTTGTACAAGATGATTGTAATAAATTTGTTCACAATAATATTGCGTATTTAGAAGAGGAGCTTAAGGTTAAAGAGATGATGTACCATTGTAAAGTTGTAGGTGTTTTCCTATAGGTTATTAGTAGGTCATCTTTGTCTGGCCAGTATGTTAATATGTTAACGTCTGATCCATTTTTACTTGAAAGTCTATACCCAGTACACATTGCTGTTGGAGCTAACATAAGACTGAGGATTCCAATGATAAAAATGAATACTGCAGATACATTTTACAATACTTTCATCATTATGGGACATTATAAGTAGAAAATGTGGTTCTTTATCATCTTTAAAAAGAAATTTGGTGCGCTTGTGTGTGCATGCGTGCATGTGTGTGCGTGCATGTGTGTGTGTGTGTGTGTGTGTGTGTGTGTGTGTGTGTGTGTGTGTGTGTGTGTGTGTGTGTGTGTGTGTCTGCTGCTTAACATTGACTTCACTAGGTTTGGTAAGACTTTAGTTTTAGTACAGTACATTATTTATTATTTATAGTACATATCTTGTTACTATTCTGTTGAAAGTTAATAACAGAACCGTAGATAACATGTATACCAGCAATAACTTAGTCCTAAAGTCCTAAAATGCACACCAGTGGAAACATATATACCACGAATAGCAGAAACTTCCTGCAGTAAAACCCAGAGCTGGAAAAAGCTACTTGAATAATTAATCCAAGAAGTCAAGTCACTGAAAGCTATCTCTGAAGGTGCAGCTAAATAATATGAGGACTGTGAGAACCATCCCTGACAGTCCAAAATAAGCCTTCATATGGTCTTGAAGGTAAAAAGGAGATTGGGCAGTAGAGGATTAAAGTTGTTCCTTTCCAGCTGCAGACAACAATGTAGTATAAGTGGCATAACAGGTAGAACACTCATCTTTGGTGTTAAAGGCTGTGTGCTCTAGTCTGAATCTATAATTGCCCTTTCCAAACAGCAAACTCCTACTCCTGATAACAAACCATCCATGTCTACAGCTAGCAATGCCTCATTCTCTTTTTCTCTCAGTTCCTACAGCCACTATAAAAAAAAACTAGTACAGAAACTAAAACCTACTACACTTGCCATAGATAACTTAGCCAGTGAATACCTCAAAATTGCATCTGAATCGATAGCCTTCCCAGTATCAATCCTTATAAATAGATCCATTCTCAAAAACAAGATCCCTCAACTGTGGAAAATTTCCCATGTACTCCCACTTCATAAAGGGAGGAACTTCCACAGAACTGACAAACTATCAGCCAATTGCTATTCTTTCACCTCTTTCTAAGATACTCAAATGGTGTATTCATCTCTAGGTCATGAAATTCTTACTAACAAATAACCTTCTTTCAAACACTCAGCGTGGGTTTTGTCCATCACATAGTACCACTACAGCTCCCTTATCCTTCACTAATACCATAAACCATCACAGGAATAATAACTTTGTATCTGCCATCTTTCTAGACCTATCAAAAGCTTTTGATATGGTCTCCCATTCCAAACTAATAGATGTACTAACTGAACTATCCTTCTCACCATCGCCACAGCATGGTTTCATAACTATTTTTTCTGGCTGTCAACAATCTGTTCTATGGCAGGGTGACCTATCTCCATGACTTCCTTTATCCATTGATGTCCCCCAAGGATCTGTCTTGGGCCCTCTCCTTTTCTCCCTCTTTACTAATAATCTACACCCAGCTACTCCATGTGGTTCTATAATACAGTATGCAGATGATTCAACACTTATCTGTGCTGCCACTTCTCTATCAGCTCTTCATTCTGAAACACAGGAATCTTTCATCTCTGTTGAACCATGGTTAGCCAATGCCCATCTAATCCTGAACCCAAACAAAAGTAAATTATTACTCTTCCAACCTAACAAGACATCTATCTCATGCCCAACATTTAACATAATAGCCAAAGACAATACTGTGATCTCCCCGACAACCCATACAAAGCTTCTTATAGTGGAAATAGACAATACCCTAAAATTTGGCTTGCATGTCTCCCTAACTATAAAAAGTCCACAAGAAACTTGGAAATCTATATAGGCACAATAGGTTCCTGACCACAATGGCCAAAATTACATTAGCACAAACCCATCTGCACTCTACTCTACTAGATGCAGCTCCAAGTTTAACTAACCTAAGGAAAACTGACTTATCTAAGCTAGAAGCATGTTATAATAAAATTGCTAAATTTGCATCTGACTGCCCATATAGAACACATCATTGTACAGCTTTAAGGATACTAGACTAGCTTGAGCTTCACAACATTATTCTTTACAACCAACTCTCTCTAACTCACAGAATTGTAACACAACCAACTAGAACCCCCGCACTACAAAATCTCATCCTTCCTTACAGTTCCAGCAGACCACTTCACTCTAACAAAAACTTACTCACCGTCTCCAAGGCCAACAACACTGCAGGAGAATCTTTATTTTCCAGTTATATATCTCGTATATGGAACTCCCTTCCTAACTCCATTTTCTCAGTCTCATCCACTAGCCACTTTAAGCCATCACTTAAAGCTTATCTAAAAAGTAAGTCGCTATGTTCTTGAACTGACCCCTCATGAGTGCTCTGATACATCACAGTATACTCAAAACATATCCAACTTCTCCCCCGGTGTTTAATCCTTTGCTCCTACTGACCTGTATTAACCTTATATCTTCACATGAGTCATACCTACAAATAGTACTAGCTATGTTCAAAGCCAAGGTTTTGTTGTCAAAATGTAACAAATTAGTATGTTCTTATGTATACTACATTTTGTTTACTTTATACTTTATTGATTATTGTAATGTGTGCATGAAAAGTTACTGTTACTCATGGAGCTTTTCTCCCCGGGCCTCTGCTGAAAAAGGACCTGTGTCCAGTCAGACTTACCTGGTAAACAAATGCTAAATAAATAAATAATGTCTGGTATTACTGACTAACTATAATGGTCCATATGAAACTCTAATGTCTGGTATTACTGACTAACTCCAATAGTCCATATGAAACTCTAATGTCTGGTATTATTGACTGACTGTAATAGTCCATATGAAACTCTAATGTCTGGTATTACTGACTGACTGTAATGCTCAGTGATTTAACAGAAAAATGAAAAATTTTATGAGGAATGAGCCAAAAATATGAGGCAATATCTGAGATGTTCTGCAAAGTCAAGGACAGTTGAGAGCTGTGCTCAAAGGTGAGAGCAAGCCAGAGGCTGAAAATAATTCAGATTTTAGCTTGACCTTAGATGTAGGGATAATTGCAGAACGTCCACTAAAAGAAGACTCTCTCACTGTGACTGACTTCCCTCCATCTCAGCTTCTCACTGCTGTTTTCTGCTCGTGGATGAAGCTCAAGTTCTTTAATTCTATTTTTTGCAGTTTCATAATCAGTTTTGTGATCTTTATAGTCAACCATTCCTTCAGCTATTGGCTGGAAATCAGGGTCTAAGTTTATTGTTATTCTAGTACGTACACAAAGTGTAGGCAATTCCTTGTTTTGGGAGGCCTCCTGTGGTTCTACTGTATATGGCTTCTTGACTACACCTTGTAGGTAGTAATCATTATCTAAGCTTACTGCTAAGTTCCCTTCATAAAAATAACCAGAAAGCAAAACAAAAAGTTACTTATATGTTATGCTCTATTTTAAAACACTACCTTGAGTTTGTGTGTATGTATGTGCTGATATAAAAAAAAATCTGGTATTCTTAAATGCTACTTCTGCATTTTCTAATAATTCTAATTAAGCAAACAGCTGTTAAATAGAAACCAGATTTTTATGGGGAAACAAGCTCATGTTTGGAAGTCAGTTTTCATTCAGCTACCAACATGGCTATAAAACTGGAGTTTTGTGTTCTATCAAAAATGCAGTGCACTCTCATAAATTATCACCAGAACCCCGATTAGGATACCACTATTTATGTTGTATCACATCACATGTACACTGGAGCCTTTTGCAATGTCACTATTTCCAAACAACTCTCTCTCACCAGTTCACTTCAGGAAGATGTCTTACTGTAACTTTGGGATGGTGCAGTGGTGCAGCGGTAGTGTTGTTGCCTCACAGAAAGAGGTTCTCTGGTTCAATTCTCAGCTGGAGTGCCTTCTGTGTGGAGTCTGCATGTCCTCCCTGAATTTGTGTGGGTTTCCTCCCACATCACAAAGACATGCATCTGGAGCATTTTTCCCAGGGTGTCTGTTGAAAACTGGCTTTGTTCCAAGTCAGGCTTTCCAGGTTAACAAATGTTAAGTAAATAAACTAAGTAAGGTCCGTCAAAGTTAGAAACTTGGAATGTCGTTGCTGTTTTGGCTTTTCCCAGTTAAGGGTCACCACAGCAGAACTCTGGTCCGCTAATGATTGGCAGTCAATTTTTATGGTGCTGAGGTGCCAGCCCAACACCCAACCTTCAACAAAGGCATGCCCATTCACACATGTCTTTCAAACACCACTCAACCACAGGGAGGACATGCAGACAACACACAGAAGGCACTCCAGCCAAGAATCGAATGGGAGAACCTCTTGCTGTGAGGCAACAATGCTATCACTCCACCACCGCGGCTTCAAAGTTAGAAACTTGGAATGAGGCACTATAAACAAATGTGACCATATTGCTTGGGTTTACAATTTCTAGCATTCTGAGTTTTAGGTTTCACTGCTATTTCAAGAGAAGGAGTAAACAGGTCAAGTATTACCTTCCACCTTTATTGGGAGATGACAAGCAAGATATTTCAAAAATTACACCCTCCCCCCATCCTTTGGTCATTATAATATCTTCTCAGAATGGCGAGGGTAAGCATGTTTGCTTTAGAAGACATTCATAATAGCTTCTGTAAGTCATCAGAATGCAGTCCTAGGTTTCATGACTTTCAGTCAAACAACTAAATGAAAAGTATGCTGAAAACCCAGGGAAAGTATAGAAAATCACCAACACTGTGAGCCTATATTTAGGTTGCATGAAAATAGTTTTACATATATGGTATTTTTCAGGATTTTGACCTAAATCTCACAACCAAAGTATTTTCTTTTGAGCAAGTAATACATGTGGCATGTAGCCTACAAGAGCATTTCATATTCACCATATAAAAACACCTCCCATGGAAGTTATACAAATGTCTGTTACTTTTGTTCAGAATAAAGGCTCATTAAAGTTAGGACAAGAAAAGCAAAAAAGCATTACATTTATGAGTGTGCATTTCATGTCACAGATCAGTGCCATAATCTTGCTATTTTAAACATTTCACCACTATCACAGAGTAAACAAATTCATTCAGAATACATGATAAGTCATCTAATTCTGATGAGAATGTATGATTTTCAGTACCCAGCAATGAATTTTGTACAAGCAACCCTAAACTGCATTTTGCAGGATCAAAGCATCATTCAGAGTTAATAACTTTAAGTGTGACTCATGGTTTTCTCCTCAGTGCATAGGGATACCTGCTACATGACTTCTCCCAAATTTGTTTTCTCTAAAAAATATGTCCACAACCATTAACAGCCATTCTTCCTTATAGCCTGAGAGACAGACAAGCAAACAGCTTCCCTACACCTCATTGCATGCAACCACATGCCACAGTGTCAATGGTACAAGAGTTTTTAGACTCACCTTCAGTGCATCAGGCTGTGGGTTGCATTCCCACACCAGGATGATTGATTGCTGACACTGCAGTCCAGCATGAGGGTGGTCCTGCACACCTGAGTGTGCCATCCTTTGGATGAGACATTAAACTGTGACCCCATGTGCTTCAGTTGATAAATGTACAAGATCCCATAGCACCTACTGAAAAGAGTAGGGGAAGTTCCCTGATTGTCCCGACAAATTTTCTGTAGTAATATAATACAACCTTAGGTCTCCCCTGAACAGAGGCTACTAGCCTAGTGAGACTAATCTGCTTAACAAAGGATAAAGAAATACATAAAATAAACTGGAGAATGGTGTATCTGTTTTGCTTCATGTAACCATCACTGAACTCTCTGAGTTTTGTTTTCCATAAGAGTTCACCACCAGTGTGATTTCCAAGTGTTTGCTGACAGTGAATTATTTGCTCTGTAGATTTTCCTTTCCTTGTGTACACCAACAACCCTCTCCTCTTACCTCCCAACACTCAGACTTGTGAGAGATGCACTTATATATCCAAACTGGAAGCCAAGCACTCTTCAGCCAAGACTGGAATAGCAGGTCAAGAGGAGAAGGTCAACACTAACACCACACCACATCGAACACATAGCCCTCCAGAACACACACCAGCACTGCATTCACATAAAAACACAAACCACACACCAACCTTTGTGGAGGCTCTCAATAAAAATCTACCCAAACAGCAGAGACCTCCAAGGCAGAAATGCACTCAACCACCACAACACAACACTAATCACGAGACACATAACTCTCCTAAACAGTGTGCCACTCAACCAAAGCCCCTAAGTTAAAATAGCATGCCCACCACACTAGTCATAGGTGACTCGATAGTGAGGCACACTGATGTCCCACTCACTAGGTTGAATAAAGAGAAAGTAACAGTCAGCTGCCTGTCAGGTGCCAGGATCTGCCACATAAAGCACGCACTCGGGTCCCTCAACAACAGATACACATATGACTCTGTCATTGTACATGTGGGTGTGAATGATTTGAGATGTACCTCCCTGGACTACATGAAAAGAGACATGGAGGAGCTCTTGGATTATGTAGCCCAGGTGGGTATGACCCAAGCTCTGAGCAGCATCCTACCATCAACCAGAATGATACCACAGTACAAGCAGAAAATTATTGATTTCAACAATTGGCTAAGTTTCTGGTGTCATTCTAAGGGAACCCATATCTGTCTGCCTGGGATGACATGATTGACAGACCTCGATGTTTTGCCAGAGATGGCCTGCATATGTCACCCCTGGGCTTCCGGATACTTGCCAAGGCTCTTGCCACCCCTATAGTGCCTTTTTTAGGTGTTGTTCCAAAGACCAAATTACTACTGTAACAGCTACAAACAAATGCAATCTGAGAGTCATGCTGCTCAACGCTAGAACTCTAATTCTCAAAATGCACTCGCTTGAAGCACTCCTTAAAATAAAGAACGTTGACATTTGTGCTGTAACAGAGACCTGGTTCAAGGCAGTGGAAAGCACCCCTGCACTACCAGGCTATAACTCATTCAACACCTTTCGTCCCCAGAACTTGGACTGAAGCTCCAAAGGCGGTGGTGTTTCTATATTCATAAAGGATGCGCACACCTCCAGACAGCAGCCCAACATAACACATCAGAGATACGTCAGGTGCAGCTAATATTGGGTAAGACAGCAATTCAGGTCGTAGCCTGTTATAGGTCCCCAACCATGTCCCAAGACTCACACTCCACATTCCTAAGCACCCTGGAGAATATTAGGGTCCAACCTAACACTTTCATCCTGGGTGACTTCAACTACCCCTCCATTAACTGGGAAAATTACTCATGTACCAATACACTTGCCCAATGTTTCAGAATTCATTAATTCCAATTCCCTGGACCAGCTCATTCTTACCCCCACTAGAGGTAGCAACATCCTTGACCTGGTCATTACTAACATGGGCGACTATTGCTCTACACCAATAGTCAACTCCTCCCTGGTTAGATCCGACCACAAACTAATCACCTTGGAAATCCACATCTCTCCCACCCCCTACACACATAAAGGTAACCACCATGAAAAACTTCTCCAAAGCTAACTTTGGGCTCCTAAAGACAGAGGTGGCTAATTTCAGGGCACCCATGTAAATGGAGAATAGTTTCATAACCGCCGAATCATATACCAATGCACTGTATGAGCACGTACACAAATGGATGGATCTTGCCATAGTCAATAGAACCAAGATGCTCTCCTCCAAGAAAGGAAGCCAATCTGGAGGTCCCCTACCATAAACAAACTCTATAACAGAAGGAGGAAACTGATGCAGAATAAGGTGAAGTCCCAAGAATGGAAAAAAACCCTTATCAGCCTCAACAAAAAGTTGAGATCCCTCATCAAATCCTCTAAAGCTAGCTATGAAAACAGAATTGCAGCAGATAGCAAAGACAATCACAAGACCTTCTATAATTATGTAAAGAATCTCCATGGCAGTACCCAGATTTGCTCTGAGCTACTGCACAATGGTACCTCCTATACCGAGCCAACAGATATTGCCAATATACTGGCCGACAGATTCAGTGCCAACTTTGCCCCCCCCCCCCCCAAAGGACAAATCACAATACCAGCAGATTGCCAGGCACCCAGTATTACTGCTGCACAGGTTAAAACAGCACTGTCCAAGGCCAAGAATACAGCTTCTATGGGACCTGACAATATCCCTGGCTGTGTTCTACATGAGCTACAGAGTGAACTGGCACCTCACCTGTGTGCCCTGCTCATTCACAGCCTCACCTCAGGTTTTGTCCCTAACAAATGGTGCATTGCTATAGCCATCCCTCTCCACAAAGGAGGAGTGACTATAGACCCTGGAAACTATTGCCCCATTAGCTTGACAAGTCTGATATGCAAAGCTATGGAACACATCATCATGGACCTAATAAACAAGGATATAGGGAATCTCCAAGCTCTGCATCCCACACAGTTTGGTTTTGTGAAGGGTATATCATGCCTGCTCAACTTGGTTGACTTCTTTGAGTCAGTCACAAGAGCTGTGGATGAAGGCAAGGTGGTTCATACAGCCTACCTTGTTCTGGCCAAGGCCTTTGATACCATTCTCCACTCAGGAATCATAGAAAAACTCAGTAAGCTAGGCATCAACCTCTATATCACTAGGTGGGTTGCAAACTGGCTCACAGATAGAACCCACAGTGTGAAAGTAACTGACTCCAAGTCAGACTTCCAACCAGTCATGAGTGGAGTCCCACAGGGATTGGTCCTGGGTCCTCTCCTGTTTGGTATCTACTTCTCTGAAGTCCAGACCAACACGAAGGGACTCTGGCTGACAAAGTTTGCAGACGATTGCAAGTTGGGAGCCATTATTAACTCACCAAGTGATGTTGACATCCTACAGAAAGGCCTCACTGAGACCAACGACTGGTGTCAAAGCCATGGCCTTAAGCTCAATGCCAAAAAATGTGTCATCATCCCCTTTGGAAAAAACCCAGTTCCCATGAATTACCACATCGATGGTAGTCCACTGAACACAGAAGGCGTTATAAGAGATCTGGAAAAACAGGTTGACAACAACCTCTCTTTTGACCACCACATTGCCACTGTGGTCAGAAAGTCCTTCTATGTGGCACATCTCATTACTGAGGGTTTTGCATCCATCAAGTACAATGCCTCATTTGGCATGTGACTCGCTAGACATCTGCAACAACTGGAGAGGCCACAAAAGTACCTCACAAAGAGGATCCTAGGCCTTAAACACTTGTCCTATATGGACAGACTCAAAAAACTCCAACTATTCTGTCTCATATCACCTAATTAGAGGCAATCTCTGCTTGACTTACAAAGCTATGTCTGACCCAGCTCTGTTAGAAATGCCAATCCCTCCACACCACATGCTCCAGAGACCTCAACCTCATTACCACAATCAACAGAATGTGCTGGAGGGACAGGTTCATAACCCAGAGACTGCCCATGCTATGGAATTGACTTCCCATACATGTCAAACAGAGCATCTCACTGGCCCTCTTCAAGAGAAATCTTGATGAGTGGATGGGAAATAGAAAATTCACCCCGGGGATCACGCCAGTGGCTCTACTCGACAGAGGCACTTGGAAGTTAGGTTGGGTGACCCGATGCCAGGATAATCCTGTTGGCTAGGCTTGTAAAGGCTCCATGGCCATTAGCCTAGTAGATGCCTATGAACCTATGAACCTTCATAGTGGTACAACTGAGGAGTTTTTAATTTTTTCATCTGGCTGAATTACTTTGCAGTTATGCTCTCCAAGATTATTCTCACTACACTGTAACTCAAGAGTTATAGGGGAATCCCTACAAATCCACACAGAAACACGTGTGGACACACATGCACTTATGCACATACCAGCATGCATGCATCTGTGTTCTATGGTTTCTTTCCTCCTGAGTCTGTTCCTTCTAAATAGCTAGGCAACTCCAGTTCCCCTCCTACACTCACACAAACATAGATACACAAATATACATACGCATAACCACTAACATGCACACATATCAGCTCTTTCCCTCAGTACTTTCTGTTTTGTTCTTTTTTCATAATGTTTACAGCTTATTGCTAGTCTAATGCTTTCTCATGTTTTAGTTTATGAACTTCAACCAATACTATTATTATTTGCAAGGAACTAATTCCCTGCCTGCCCCAACATTAATAAAACAAAAGTCTTCCTTATTAGAACTGTGTTTTCCTCTCAAAGGTAGAAGCAATGAGAGGTAAAAAGTAGATGTGCTGTGATCTCTCAATCACCACTTGAACAATTTGTCTTTCGCTGACAGAGATTTGCTAAAATGTGCCAAAAATGAAAACATCTTTATATTATATACCTTAAAATGTTACAGACTCATGCTAACTGATTCGGCTGTTTACTGGTAATGAAATACTGGGTTATCCCACTCTGTGATGCTTCACGTGGATCAATATTGATTGTCTGAAGATTTTGACCTAAAGAAGGATTCACTACTCTTTCTCTTAAATGTAGTAGATTCTCCTCTATGCTGTCTGCACCTTGCTTGTTTTTGTCATTAACTTGTTTCCTCCAAATAACTATTAATGCACTATTAATTTGCACAAATACTCATTGTTCAGTGCTATTTATTTATTTTATATGCTCTTTTTCATGTCTTATCCTACCAGATTCTCCACTCCTACGATACACAGGTGCTGACGACTTTGTGGGAACATGGGTGAAATTCTTGACTAAGCTTATAACAGCCTCCGGGCCAATAGCCTAGTGTTATCCTATGAACCTATGATCCTATTAATACTGGATGTGTTTTTATATTTCTTGTACGTGAGTAGCCAATCATCATTTGCATTTAATGTCATACTGCTTCCTTGTCTTCTTTAATGAGTCCATAAGCTGAGCACAAACCAGGTGCATAGCAGCTACTACCTAACAGTATGCATGTGCACTGACCTTTACATTCACATTTTGAGGATCTATGTTTACACCACACATGTGCATGTGTACTATTTCATCTTGGGCAGCTTTGTGCAACTCCCTTAATGGAGGTTTTAGCCATCATTTGCATTTCCCAGTTCTGACTACAACAGACCTTCACCCTTGGCAAATGCATTTTTGTTAGATTTGCAGAGGAACCAACATGTGCATTAGTTAAAACTATTACAAGGCAAGGTTCTGCAGTGTTTGGCTTGTAGTTTTGCCTACAGAAATTTTGCAGTGCTTTCTTAACAGCATAGGCAGTAAAGATATACATCAGTTTTGCTTCAATTCTCTGTCTCCCTCTGTGTTGTTCGTGTTTGATGTGCATAAATGAAACATTAAGTACACTTTTCTACTACCCTCATTCTTTGTTAAGCTGAAAACATTTTTTTCTTCAGACTACTGTTTAATCCACCCAACAGATTTACTTCCAGACTAATTACGCTAGTCATATAATATACATTTTACCCATGGATGAAGTGCTAGCACAATCATGCTATGCTGTACTGTATAAATACTGCAGTTGTAACTGTAGTGTCTTGCATCGTGTGCAGCTCACCATACCTATATGTACATTAGGATCAAGTCATATCATTATTAGTTGTCCATTAAGGCTGTGTAATCAGTAAATCTGTCCTGGGAGATACAAATGATGAATCGGCTGAGATGACCTTAAGTCACTTTACACACATGCACATTTATGAGTGTCTGTGCACGCGCACGCGCGTGTGTGTGTGTGTGTGTGTGTGTGTGTGTGTGTGTGTGTGTGTGTGTCTGTGTGTGTGTGTGCGTGTTTGTGTTTGCAATTGCACAAATGTATGTGTCTGTGTGCATCTGTGTATGCATGTGTGTGTGTGTGTGTGTGTGTGTGTGTGTGTGTGTGTGTGTGTGTGTGTGTGTGTGTGTGATTCTTTAGTGTAATAATTATCCCGCTCCTAAAACAAGGCCCACACAATACATCTATTCCTTCACATCCTTCCAAATGGATTTCCCATTATGTACTGGTCCTAATTATATTTTAAAGTAAACTTGAGTAACGATCTTCTGTTTAATATCATAGAGAAAAGATTGGAACTGCCCAAACTAAGACTTTACATGAACATATTTACATTTATTATGTTAGCATATCATGCATACAGACAATAGCCGAAGCCTGGCTTAAACGTATATGATAAATGGCGGCCCAGTCCTGGTTTTGATGGTCTTCCTAATTCTTTGGTTTCATCAGCAATTCCAATCAGTTAAACATTCATTGCAGTAAAATCACACATAAAGCTTGCTACAGCTCACTCATAAAATGTAAAAATAGTTTTGAAACAGTATACTGGGTCTGTGTCAGACTGTTGAACTGCCACATTCTCAAACGTATCATCTCGTCAACAATGCAGGCCGTCAAACCATTCTGACTGAGATCACGTTATAGTGAGGATTAGGAAATTTGCCCTCTTCCTCACTGTAGTGTGATCTCGGAGTTGGTATATATAATTAGCAGAGGGTGTGGGGGGGGGGATAGCCTGCATTGTTGACAGAATGACATTCGACAATGTGGCCGTTTGACAGTCTGACATAGACCGGTCTATATCTTATGAGTAACTACAGAATGACAGGCTAACCCCCACCCCATGAAGTTTTAGTTTTATGCTTGCTGTTCAGACTTTCCAAATTTCCATCCACACTTTTCATGTTTTCACTTGTTGCAGAAAACAACATTCCTGACAACTAGCAACAAATGGTAGTAGCTGATAGTTAAAGACATAGTTAGTGGCTGGAATCAGTATGCATTTCTCACCTCCTTCAAGTAACATGATAAACCACTGACCAGTCAACATCTGAAAAAAGAAAAACACTTAAGCACCACATCGGTGGCAAGGGTGGGGTAGTTGAGTTAAGTTAATTGGAGATCACCCCAGCCCTATCTCAAGCATAAAAGGAAAATAAAGTGAATAACGTGCCTGGGTTTAAGGCCTGCCTTTGAGAATATTAATGTTAAATGCTAAAAAAAAAATATGACTTCATCTTCTGAGTCAATCTCAATGCCCCCTTATCCCTGTTCTTATACAATGAGGAAACAAAGTGTACAGTGAAGACATGTACAGTCAGTCAAGACATTCTTTACAATGTTTGGAAACTGAACTTGAACTGATAGCTTCTAATGTCTTTTGTCTGTTCAGAAATTCTGAGATCTACTTTTCTACATGTCCCTCCATATACTGTTTTGGAGGGTTGCATGCTCCTGACAACATACACATACTCTACTCTAATACTATCAGACTAACCACAAAAATAACAGCCATTCACATTTATTGCAGTTCTAACCTTGGCTGACATTTGAGCACAAGTGGAATGACCTGAATGTGGACATGTGCCTATTCTTGCTGGCATCAGTTCTAGTTACACTTTAGTTATCACATCATAGTCACATGAACTCTTTACATCCTAAAGTACACCTTTACCCTTCTCAGGAGAATTCCACTTAGACTTACCTGCCAAAAGTAGGGGACAGTGTTTATGCAAAACTGTGCTCACATTATTCCCAATACAGACAAATGTAGAGAAGAAATGTGTATAGTTATTCATGATGTTCGTATTTAGGTTTCCTAATCCAGCTCTTATCCAGCAAGTCACAACCATCATTACTGTCTTCTAACAAGATTTTTGGTAGCAAATTCCTACCGTACCTCCTTTTATTTAACCTTTCAAAAGTCTCTCCAGACACCTGCAGAGAGTGATGACAAAAGATGAACATCACCTCTTCACTCATTTGAACTCACCACCAGACAGGGAACACTGTCTTAAAGTGGGTAATACTGCCTTGAAAAAAATGGAGAAGCAGAAGTTGTCTTTCTATATACCCTGTACTGTACTGAATTCTTCTAAATCCATGGTTACCATACTTCTCAACCTGCAAATGCAGAAATCATGAGTGAAGTCTTTTAAAATTATGGACATTTGTCCAAAATCAGGGCTATCTAATTAGTGTAAGATTTGCATATGCTTCACCTTATGGCTCCTCCCATTTCCTATAGATTTGTGGAGTATCAGGCACTTTCTTGTCCCCCGAGGGAATCCACGGATTGCAAAGAGTGCAAGATATAGAGCAAGTGAGTGCTATATTTGTATATAAAAAATGAAAACATAAAAACCCATAACACAGACTATGCATTTTTGTTCAAAACCACACAACGCAAACTTGTTTCAAATTCTCAGTTCCAGCAGCTTTTTAAATTTTGTATATATACACTGAAAACAGAGAAACCCAGAAGAGAGAATATAAACTTTTATACCTACACACAAAATAAGCATCCTTCAGATTCTCGGTACCAGCTTTCTGTGTTTTTAAGTTTCTATATTGTGAGATGTCACTCATTCATTCTTTGATTTTCTTCTTTATCATAATTAGGGTCATAGAGCAGATCTGCACATCTAAAAAGTTTAGTGTCTGTGAACTAACTGTACAATTAAGATAAACTATCCGCATCTAAATATTGCATGAATCCTCAGACTCTCAAAAAAATCATGAAAATATCTGATATGCAGATATACTAATTGAAGAAATGTCTGTACGTAAAACAAACTTTTCCATATGGCTTATAGCCTGTCATTAAATTTGCATAACTATGAACAGACTAAGTCCTCACTGCTGTGTCTTTAACTGTAGATAATATCAAAATTAAAGGGAAAAATATGAGTTAAAGTACAAGGATCTTTACAAACCTTATTACTAGGCAAAAAATTGCTGAATTGTATTGATTTCTAATTCTTGGGAGAGAGTTGTGTGCACACTAGAGCATTTTCCACTCAAATCTTTATCAAGTTCAACTCAAGATTTGTCTGTCTGTAACTAAACCATTAACTCAGTAAGGAGGTGGTAAATGTCGGATACTTCGATTTTAGGAAGGCACAGAAGACAGAACCTCATAAAAACTAATCAGATGGACTTTGAAAAGAAGAATGGATGACTCTTATGGTTAAACAATAGGGCACAGAGAATTAAAGTAAGTGGCCCACATCTGTAGGATGATAGAAACTAGAGCCACATCAGACAGTTCATAATGTCATCGGCTCTATTCAATGTCTTTAAAGGCTGTGCAGCAGTAGAAGTGCAAAGGGACGTGTAAAAATGATATCAAGAGACTTGACAGTATTAGAGAAAAAGCCTAAAACATGCTAGTCTGAATTCATTGCAAAAACTGCATCCAAGAAGCAGTAGCTCAAGAAGGGTCATACATTATCGACAAAATTATTTACAGCAGCAAATCAGAAAAAAAGTAAGAAAACGTGAAAAGGAAAGGTAGTAGTGTGAGAAAATGGGTCGGAAATAGTGAAATGAACTGATTAGACAGGCATAAGATCAACTTAACACATAGCTCTCAACCTTCCATCTCCAAAATGAGGAACACTAGCCCTCATAATGTGGAACAAATGGGCAAAATGTGGAGCACATACTAATGGCTTACTAACAACTTTAACTAGGAAGACCATAGGATGGTTAAAATATGGTGGTTTTACTTATAAAAAAGATCTTTTAATGAATTAATATGATTCATTTCTATTTATCATGGATTTCACATAAAAAAATTCCTAACACTGAATGTGTGACAGAGTCATTCAATGTGGAACATTGAGGAATTTTGAGGAGCATGAACTTTTTAAGACGCCAAATGAGGTACGTTCCTTGTAATGAGATACACTTGAGAGGTATGACTTAACAAGTTACTGCAATGTTTAAGCTGTTAGATAAGCAGGACATTGACTAACCTCACAAGTTATTGTGGTAGATAGGCTGTTAGATAAGCAGGATATGAACCAACCTTACAAGGTACCGTAGTGGATAAACTGTTAGATAAGCAGGACATTGACCAACCTTACAAGTTATTGTGATAGGTAATCCATTAGATAAGCAGGATATGAACCAACCTTACAAGTTATTATGGTAGGTAAGCTGTTACATAAGCAGGACAAGGGCCAACCTTACAAGGTACTCCAGTGGATAAACTGTTAGATAAGCCGGACATTGGCCAAACTTACAAGTTATTGTGGTAGGTAAACTGTTAGATAAGCAATACATACAGCTTATCATTTAAATAATGAGCAAACTAGACAGGCATGCTGTTACTGCCTGCAGTCAGAGTTGCTCTTTTTTACCACTTACTATATGTTACATCTGCATACCAGGAACTATGAATGTCCTTCCTGGGCCTATTTGCCTTCCTTTGTGCTTTGCTCAGGCTGGGTTCTACCAGCTGTGTTCTGTTAATTGCTTTGCTTTCCTTATCCTAGACCCAGTAGGTAGGATCTGTCACAGTGCACAAGCCTCAGTGCTTGCAGCATTTTACTGCTGCCCTGTACAGTCATACTTTCTGTCTGCCTTAACTGAGCCTATGCTGCTCTGCAGGATGCTTCCAGAGTACTAGAATAGGAAATGACTGCATCTCAGAGGTGGTGCAATGTTGTTTTGGAACTGTTTCCTTGCACTGCTGCATGCCACATCTCTTGAACTCAGTCCCCTTATACAAATCACTCACATTCTTTTTTTGTTTTCTGAATCTGAAATGTGCTATCATTTCTTGCCCTGTGTTGGTGAGAGGGAAATAATTCAAGAAGCTTTTCCACCATTATTTCTGATTTACTGTTACCACTCTTAAACTGTACATTTTCAGTCCAGGCCATTACTTCCATGCTCACTGCATTTGCTTTTGCTAATCTCCACCACAGAGCCATTAACATTAATCCCGACAGAATATTTGCCTCAAGAAATGAATACATAATGCAATGTGACAAGATCACTAAAGTAGGACAGCAGATGCGAGAACTGATTACTTGAAAAGGCACTGCTAATATTTAATGAATCTGTAAAAAATGTTCCTAATAAAATACACATATTCAAGAACATAAAAAGAAATAATCATGCAAAATTCAGAAAATGCCATCACAGTTACTCTTCCCTTCAGGCACCTACTAGTGATGTTTACTTTTATTCAGTTCAATCAATAAGTAATGAATTATCAATCTAATACCTTAAGCAGATTCTGTGCAGTTATCATGCAACATTATTATGCATGTCTTGGTCTCGATGCTATTCATAATTAATTCTGTAGCAAGCAGAAACAATGTTTTTTCTATCCTGCTCTCTCTGTATTCACACATCAAACAATACATTTTGCTGTCATAGATGTAATGAATAACCTACCCTAGGTTGTACTGTCACAGTCTGTTCTAAGTACTCCTTAGTGCAATATTATAATACAGAAAGCCAAAGGCTAGCTATGTTCAGTCATTCAAGATACATATATATATCATAATGTGTTCACAAGCACTATGGCATTATTTTCCATTTTATAAAAAAAGACTAGAGCTGATTTAAGGTGAACATGAAAATACAGGTATGTGCGATAACATTCTGAAGTATGTAAAATGAAGGACTGCTTTTCATGCACTTTCCATATGGCTGGAAAAATTTATTTGCATCTCTTAAATGGAGCAACCAGCCACTACAATTCCTGGTTACCAGACAAATGCAACTGGAGAACTTTAAGGCAGGACTTAAACCAAGTCTTATATAAACTGCTAACACACTCCCAAAGAACTGAAGAAGTGTAAGAACAGTCAACACCAGCTCACATTATGTCATGAGTTCCTGAAATTATGTCAATAAGGTCATCAGGTAGCAGCAGTAATTGCTAAACATTGGGTGCTAAACTGCTTAAAAAGGGGAGCGCTCAAACACATTAAGTAAATCCAGACAGGAACAAACTCCTTACATTCAATATAAGGGAAGTAAAACAGTATGTAGGGTTAAGCAGCTTACAAAGTTCTACTTAGCATGAATCTTTACACGCTCAAACCTCTCAACTTCTGCATACAAGAATTCTGGACAAAGCTAGAAATAATGGGGGATAAATGCCTTAACCAGGGACAATTTTTAAATATTACCCTATTTCATTAAAAAAGGTTAATAGAACAATAGGTTTTGCATTGGCGTGTATTTTCTTAGCTATAAGAAATATGAAACTTCAAAGTCTAGTATTATTGAGTAACTAATCTTCAGTAATTTACCAAAAATCAAACATTTTATGAGGGACAGATAAAAATATGAGGCACTCCCGTGGTCTCTGCAAAATTAGGGATCGTTCAGAGCTGTGCCTAGCCTCTACATACGTAAAATCAGTAGAATCAAAATAAAAAGCAGCAAATGAGGCTCAGAAGGAAAGTTTAACTATTAAATATCGAATCTCCAAAATGTCACAATAGTGCATGAATTACAACTAACACTAATAGTGAAAACTATAAACATCCCTGGTTTATGTATCCGGTGGGCAGAGTAAATTGAATCATGCTTGCTTTGATAATCCTTTTGAAACTAGTCTAGGTTTGTGTGATATTAAACCCTAACCCTAACCCTAGCCCTAATCCTAACCAGGCCCTTGTACCTGCACTTACCCTTAACCCTACCCTTCCACCTTACCATAGAAAAACCCTTTCTGTAACCCTGCCACTATACAAGGCAGTCTCAGACACAGAAACATGCAACAAGAAATGTCCACAACTCAAAAGCTATCCCCTTGCCTAACCCCTAATTTAATTCTACCACTAATACTCTCACAAAAACATTCCCATCC
The DNA here is from genome assembly GCF_019279795.1 of Protopterus annectens. Taxonomy (NCBI): domain Eukaryota; kingdom Metazoa; phylum Chordata; order Ceratodontiformes; family Protopteridae; genus Protopterus; species Protopterus annectens. Next base: position 1,259,998,663 of record NC_056726.1, read on the forward strand.
CTTATACCAACCCACTTACCTCTGGCTACATTCTGAACGGTCGAAATTTTTCACTGTCAAAATTTTGAAGCCAATATTCTGATTCTGCATTTCTCACAGACAACATTATGCACTGTCAACTTTTTTAACTGCGCGTGCGCGCGCACACACACACGCACACACACACACACACACACACACACACACACGTGACAATTTTAGTGTAGGCAATCAACTAGCATGCTGTTCTTGGGAGGTGGAAGTAAACTGGAGTATGTGAATAAAATCCATGCAAACTTAGGAAAAATCATACAAAATCCAACATAAACACTGATCAAAAATGAGGTGCCAACCTGTACCTGTGACACAGTAATTTTGACTATTTGGTAGAAACTGCTAAGTGGACCCTATTCCATTTTCATGCAGAAACCCCAGTAAAATATCACTGGATCTCGCACTTGTGTGGAGAGGTATAAATAGTGCAGACCCAGTGCTGGAAATGACACCACTAGTGGTGCCAGCAAGAGACATAAAAGCTCTGGGAAAACTATTGAAATTACTGTGTTAAAGTGTCCATCTAATATAACTGATAAATTGAAAATGGAGCATAAAATTGTAGTAAGTATAGTTGTCAAATTAAAGAAATAAAACTACAGAAGGAACCTAAACCCATTGTTTCTAAACTGTTGTATCCAGTTATTCTTTTATATCAGAGAGGACTAATTCACATAATAGACAGTAAAACTTGAAAGAAAAACACATATGAAATAATATGTTTAAAAACAATAGAAGCCTAGAATGTTATGGCAGACAATGCATGTACAGGAAATGTTTTTAAGAGAGAACTATTTATACAAAAAGCAATGTATCACAGGTGAATACAAGAAGAGAATTATACAAACAAGAGATGAAGAATTCAAAGCTTGCAACAATCCTGAAATATTGCAAAATTAATATGTTGTGAATATTAGTGAAGTTATGTTGACTAAATATTTTGTGCTTCATTTTTAAGAAATTATTAAATGCTGTTTTAGTACATTTTACAATACAGATATTACAAACATTTAATTATGTATAACATATTAGTCTATGCTGACAGTGTCACAGATGAGAGTGTTTCTACCTCCCAGTAAGAGGTTCACTGGTACAATTCTCAGCTGAGATGCCTTCTATGTGCAGAGTCTGCATGTCCTCCCTGTGTCCATGTGAGTTTTCTGTGGGTGTTCCAGTTTCCTCCCATATTCCAAAGACGTGCAGTAGGGGGACTGGACACTCTAAATTGGTCAATGGTGTCAGAGTGTGGTATGGAAGAACTATAGTGGCAGGGCTAGTCACCCAGCAGTGTAAACTTTGGCTCCAGATGATTGTCACTATTGAAGTGACAACCTGACCCCATTCTCAAAAAATGGGAATAAAGGGGCTGTGGATGGATGGTCTAGTATGTTTTACAATACAGGTATTACAAACATTTAAGAATTTATTACATGTTGTTCTAGTATGCTTTACAATATTCATATTATAGTGCTGTATCTGAAGCATGGTATGTTTTTGAACAGAAAAAGCACTAACAGTTCCCAGGAGAACAGAGCATTATGTTGCATGATATAGCCTTGCAGTAGCATGCACATGTTCAACAGAAGTAAACTGAACTGGCTAAAAACAGTGTTATCTGTGAGTTTCATCAGTACACTTACCTTGAATTGTTTGATCTCCTCCCACCCTTGACACGACCCTTTGTGAACTTGCTTTCTCCTTGTCCCACACTCTAGCACCTCACATTCCGAACATCCTTTTAGGGGTACTGCTACTCTTTCCCATTCTTCCCTAGTATTTCTTCTTAAAAATGTTGCATCACGATATCCCTATGTACATTTCATGTTATCATTGCCCCACATTCCCCATCCAGTTCAACCTCATTTTCTTTAGAGCTTCTAATCGACTAACTTCATTAATATGCATCTGACATTGCTTTTTTGTTTTTTTGTTTTTATTTGCCTACTTCTGTTGACTTCAGATAGTAGGATTCCCCATACTCTTTCTCTCCCTGGACTATTGCATCTTGTGCGGGGTGCTCTAGATATGTCCATTAGCCATATAAGTCTCACCCTCAAAACAGGAAGATCTGAGGGCCATCAGAATATGAACATGCTATAATCAAGATAGTGCAGCAGAAAAGCTGGGGCCATTATGCTGTGGCCAGGTAGAGTCCTTCTCCCTCTGATATGCTGGCCTAATGTCACTTAGGTTGGCATGCAATGGAGCTATGAAAATATACCAGAATATATGATGGCTTCCCTTTTTCCCACCCAACTACTGAAACACTTTCTTTTCTCATTATCCCAGTATTACCACCACTTTTTATGAACTTGACAACATGTCCCCATCACTTCACTTCACGACACGCTCTTCCCAAAAGAAGTGAGCAGGTAATGCCTCACAGCTCCTGCTCCCCCCAGCATTAGTTCTAACAGGTGGCCAAGCAGCCAGTTGAATTTGCATTGTCTGGGGCATAGCCAGTGCTTAATCTGTCTATACCAGGAGAGATGACACAGGCCTCTGGCAATACTAAATGTCACATGACTCCCTTTCCCCCTTATCGACTACAGAAAATCAATAAACCCAAAAAGTCAGAAGTTTGATAAAACAAATGAACACAGTAATTAGGACTGTTCACAGAAATTCATGTGATATAACAGATGTAGGCAGGATATATTACTGTGCAGCTAAATTAATAAAAGATAAAGTCTTACCACAAAAACACAGGGCAGTAAGGCAAAGGAAGGGGAGAAATCAAATGCCATCATGGAAGTATCAAGTACAGAAAACTGTAAAGCAATTAAGACAAGAAGTGTCACTATTAGAAGAATATAGAAGAGGGAACAGATCAACAAAAATATTCGGAAAGACAGATGTGATAAAAGCAATGCGCAGTATCAGAATAGGCCAGGATCAATCATGCACTCGCAAATAATAAACTAAAAATATCAGCACAGGCAGAGAAACTTAGAAGATATGCAGATAAATATATAGGCAAAGTACAAAATAATTTTGAAAAAATAAAAAATAAATCCACCAACACTGCATAGCCGATAATGGTTTTAATGCTCCAAGATACACAAACAATCATAGTTGCACCAAACAACTAAGCGCTTTCGCCGTGGTTAACAAACCTTTGGCATCATCAGAGTTGTTCGGATAAGTCGCTCCCATTGCTTATATTCAAACTTAATTGAAACTTAATTGATACCAATTAATCAACTGAAACATTTAAAACATTCTTTAAAAAAATTCTCCTGAATCAATCAACAGTCTTGCCTCTATATTGTTCCCCAGTACCTATGTCTAACAATAAACCCACTAGACAAATTAACGTAAAAAACCTAATAACTACTTAAAACACTGAATAAAAAGTTTTGAAATATAACAAGTTACAACAAATTAACAATATATATTATATCTAGAGGCTGTTAGTATAGAATCGTAACAACATCTTATGCAATACAAATTTTCAAGAGAAGGGTGTTGATAATAATTATATATATGCTTAACTGGCTGAAACTACACAATTTTATTGTGTTTCATTTTTAAAAAGGGCTTAATAGAAATGTATTCGTTCAATCCCGGAGGACTACTGGCATTGGTACGTATTTGCCACATAGATTCTCTTGCTTCCAAAATGGATTCCCAATCACCCCCCCATCCATTATCATATACCTTATCAATAATGAAAAAAAGAAATTTTTAGCACTTTCCTGAATGTAAAAACAAAGCATTATTGATATCCTTATTTTTTATGGCTCTAATGTGTTCGCTCATCCTGTCTTTGAGTCTACGTGAGGTCTTCCCTATATAAAAAGATGTACAGGACAAACAGGTAGCTACATAAACTACCCTCCTAGTACTACAATTACATTTACCCGGGCACTTGATTGGTCTACCAAATGTTTCGATATCAACATAGGGTCCATCACTGATATATCGACAAAATCTGCAATTCTCACACTTGAACATTTTAGAAATAATGCTGTCACTACCATGCTGACTCTCTAAAATATTTTTGATATTGTTTCCCCTACTGTGAATTATTTGTGGTACAAAATAAGCAATTTATTGATGACCCAAAAAAAGTCTTACAGAGAATTGGGAAACAGGGCAAAAGGAAGTGAAACACCACCAAAAAAGAAGAAATAGATACATTTTGGACAAATATCTATAAAGATCCTGTGGAACATAACAAATATGCTAAATGGATAGAAGTAAAATAAAGAATAAGAAGTGTATAGAATATGAAATGGGATAGCCAGAGAGATTGAAACAAAGTTATGGAACGCTCCTAACTGGAAAACCTCAGGCTCAGATGCAGTACCTAACTTCTGGCTAAATGTATTAACATCTTTACACGAAGATTTAGCCATGAGTAAGAACTATTTATACGTGTGTCCTGAACAGACACCAACCTGGTTAACAACAGGAAAAGCAATACTCCTACTTAAGAGTGAACCTGCGAGCTATCCAAAAAATATAGACCAATAACTTGCCTTTCAACAACATATAAACTATACACAGGAATCGATGCCAACAGAGTTTATAGTCATTTAGAAGAAAATGTAATCATGGCAATAGAACAAAAGGGTAGCAAAAGATAGTTGTATGGAGCAAAGGATCATTTGTTGTTAAATACAGTCATAATGGAGAACTGTAAAAAGGGAAAGAACCTAAGTATGGCATGGATAGACTACAAAAAAGCATTTAACAGTATCCCACATTCATGGATGAAAAAGTGCTTAAAAATGTATATGATACAGCCTGTACTGATTGATTGCATTACAGTAACCATGACACAGTGGCAAACCACTTTGCAGTTAAGCCATGATAAAGGACAAAACTGTAAAAATCACCAAAAAATGAAGTACTACCAGGAGTCACGTAGAAAAAGACTTTAATCACCACAGGTTAAGTGCTTTCGACCTTTCTAGAAGGCCTTCCTCAGAACAAATAAACTTATACTACAAAAACATTTTTAAATTTCTATCAATTAAGCACCAACCAATCAAATAAGCATTTAACTAAATATATTAAACAACACTAACAAGCTCTCATTTAAAAAAAAAACACACATTTGTATATAAAATACTAAAAATCTGAGCATTAAAAAAAAAAAATATATATATATATATATATATATATATATATATATATATATATATATATATATATATATATACATAGTGTGTATTGTTTTTATTTACACTTGTCACAAATAAGTTTTCTTTGTAAAACAACTTTATAATTGACTCCAGCATTTAAGTCATGTGCATTGTAAGCATTAAACAATACTTGCCACCAAAGTTCTCTGCAGATTAACTCTGCCTTCCTGTCTCCATTAAAAGTTGTTGGAATATGTTCCATTACAGCAAAGTAAAACTTCATGTGCCCCTTATGTGAACAACCATGTCTAACCAAAGGATTGTCAACATTGTTGTTCGCATAATCATCTTCATACATTCTATTTTGTAACTGTATTTTAGTTTTACCTATATAGAATGCAGTACACAATGCACACTTGGCTAAATAAATCACAAAAGTGGACCTACAAGTAAAAATACCAGGCACCGGCCAAATTTTGTCACTAACACAGACCTCAAAAAAGGGGTCATTGTGAATATGTCTACAAAAACTACAATTTTGGCACTTGAAAGTGCTTCTAGTACCCCCACTCTCAAAATTCCTGTCATCTTTTTTCCAAATATTCCTTAAAATCTTTTACCCTTTTATTAATGAAATGTGGTCCTGAGCATAAAACAGATACCAAATCATGGTGTACCCCTAAAATTCCCCAGTTGTTACTAATAATATTTCTAATGCCGCCACTATCAGTTGTAAACACTTATGGCATACAGGCAAAGCAGTCTTTTTGGTTACGAATATTACCATTTAACACAGTGTCATGCTGCAATAAATCTCTGACCACCCTAGAAGGATAAGCCCTGTGTGCAAACCTATCATGTAATTCATCTGCAAAACCATCCAAAAGAGTGTGATCTGTAGTCAGCCATTTTAGCCTGACCAATTGTCCCTTAATAATGTTGTGTCTAATATAAGTGGGATGCATGCTTGAAAAATGCAAAAAGCTGTTACTAGCCACATTTTTATAACTTATAACCGACACAATTTGAAAGTGTGATCACATTTAAATACTTCCAAGTCTAAGAAAGGGATCCTAGTAGGATCTCTAACATAGGAGAAACTCAAAAAATCAGTAATGTCGTTTAAAATGTTGAAAGTTTTTAAATGATCCACATCCCCTCTCCACACAAAAAATAAATCATCAATGAAACAATAATAATGACTTATATTGATGAAACCTGGGAGCTGAACCAAAATATGTGTCTCCCAATAAGTCATAACTAAGTTAGCATAATCAGGTGCCATCTTGTCTCCCATTGCTACATCCCTAGTCTGTAAATAATATTCTCCATTAAAAGTAAAAAAAAATGTTAGTCAAAATGTGTTCAATACATTCAAGCATAAATTTACATTCACCTACTTCAAATTCCTTGCTGTGAAGTAACATGTACCCCACCCATTCCACACCCACTTCATGTGGAATACGACTGTATAGGGATTTAATGTCCACCGTCACCAATAAATCATTCACCCCTACTTCTTTGTTTGCAATTTTAACCAAAAAATCATAGGGGTCTTTGATAAACGAAGCACTCGATTGAACTAATTTAAGCAAGGCTCTGTCTACAAATTTAGACTGGTTCCAGCTTTGAAGCTGGTGCAGAAACTATTGGTCTATAAGGCAGATTTTTACCATCCTTATGTACCTTTGGTATTCCAAAGAGACTACCTATCCTGGGTTGATACACTTGAAAAAATGAAAACGTGTCTGAAATTACACCTTCCATCAAATTTTCATTTAGCCACTGATCAATATGCCTATATGCTTTAAAAATGTGACTTTTGCTAACTTTCTGATAGTACATTTCATCCTTTAGTAACAAATGCATGTTGTTGATGTAATTACTTTTGTTAACACCAGCCATTGCCCCCCCTCCCCCCTTTATCCACTTTCATCACTAACAGAATTGTCAGCTTTAACAGAAGCAAAACATTTTCTTTCCTCCTCTGGCAAACTATAAAATTTGTGATGATTTTTCTTGTTGTTTAACAATTCTCTAATTTCTTTTTCATAAACTTCTTCAAAAGTTTTTATCACTGGATGTAAAGGGGGGTTGTACACACAAGGGACCACAAAATCATTGTCACATCCTTTTTCTTTCACTTTGTCACCAAAAATTAACTTTAAATTTAACCTGCGAGTATACCCCTTTAAATCTATAACAGTCTGCACTACATCAGACCTACACAATGGTACAAAAGAAAAACCTTTGCTTAAAACATCGATTTCATTGTCCATCAACAGTCTGCTAGACAAATTGTAAACTTTAAAGTCCTTAGGCATTACCTTTTTTGAAAAGGCACCCTGTTCACTCTGTAATCTCTTTTCTTTTGAAACATGGGATACGTTTCTTTTTGTGCCAAAATTGTAGTTTTTGTAGATATATTCACGAGGGCCCCCTTTTTTGAGGTCTGTGTTAGTGACAACATTTGGCCGGTGCCTGTTTTTTTTTACTTAGAGGTCCACTTTTGTGATTTATTTATTGGTTGGTGCTTAACTGATAGAAATTTAAAAATGTTTTTGTAGTATAAGTTTATTTGTTCTGAGGAAGGCCTTCTAGAAAGGTCGAAAGCAATTAACCTCTGGTGATTAAAGTCTTTTTCTACGTGACTCCTGGTGGTACTTAATTTGTTGGTGATTTTTGCAGTTTTGTTCATTTTGTTTCACCTTGGAGGCTGTTTTTTAGTATTTGTGCGTGATAAAGGACAAATTATTATTCCAGGGATAAAAATTCAAAGCGGGATATTCTACAGTGACTCTTTGTCACCCCTGCTCTTTTGTCTTATCCTTAACCCATTAAGTTATCTACTTAACATATTAGGTCATGGCTATAATTTGGCTCCTAGAAAACAACAAAGTCTAAAGACTTCTCATCCTCTTTTTATGGATGATTTAAAACTGTATAGCTCATCAGATGGGGAACTGAAAGCGCAACTGCAAATGGTCAAAACTTTTTCAGAATATATAAGAATGTCAGGTTTACTACTATTTAATCATTCCTACAATATGCGTGTTATCACTTGTGCAAACCATATGAGCGAATATGGGAAACATGACTGTGAAAAATGTCAGGCACAATTCGAACATTCACCACACTTCTGCAACTCTACGTACTGAGCAACCCACAGTAAAGACCATTCTTTTGTAGGGGGAAAGCCCCCCCCCCGCACCTCCCACACCCCCTGCTACTTATATATACAAAGTCTGAGATTGCACTACAGTCAGGAAAAGGGTACATTTCCTGATCCCCACTATAGTGCCATCTGCATTAAAATGTAGAAAGTCACAACAGTGAATGCTGTAGTGCATTCGCTGTTGTGCATTTCTACATTTCTATGTTCGTTCATTCGATACTATCGAATGGGGCATTTTGGACTGCCGTGAATCACACAAAGTCCGATCACCCATTTGATAGTAAACCGAATGTCATTTGGTCTTCATAAATGTGCAAAAGCAACCTTTAAAGCAGGAAACAAACAGAACCAAGATGCTATCCTCCAAAAAAGGAAGCCAATCTCGTGGTCCACTGCCATAAACAAACTCTACAACAGAAGGAAGAAACTGTTGCAAAAGAGAGTAAAATCCCATGAGTGGAGGAGCTGCCTGGTCAGCCTCAGTAAGAAGCTGAGATCCCTTATAAGATCCTCCAAAGCTAGCTATGAAAACAAAATCACCACTGATTCTAAGGGCAAACACAAAGCATTCTATAGCTATGTCAAGAATCCCAATGGCAACACCCATATCTGCTCTGAGTTACAACACAATGGCATGAAAATTACAGAACCAACTGATATTGCCAACATCCTGGCAGATAGGTTCATTGCTAACTTTACCCCCCCCCTCTCACTCCCTAAAGGGCCCATATCTATACAGGAAGAATGCAGAGTCCCTGTAATCGCATCTATGCAGGTAAAAGCTGCACTCTCTAAAACCAAAAACACAGCATCCATGGGACAACATCCCAGGCTGCATTTTACATGAACTTCAGAATGAACTGGCTCCCCACCTAAGCACCATGTTGAATCATAGTCTCACGTCAGGCTTTGTGTCCACTGAATGGCTCACAGCAACAGTTATCCCACTCCACAAAGGGGGAGCCACCACTGATCCTGGGAACTATTGCCCTATTAGCCTGACGAGCCTGGTCTGCAAGGCCATGGAAAGTATCATCATGGAACTCATAAACAAAGACATTGTTAACTTCCAAACTCTGGACCCCACCCAGTTCGGGTTTGTGAAAGGCAAATCATGCCTTCTGAACCTGATCAACTTCTTTGAGGCAGTCACCAAAGCTGTAGATAAGGGTAAGGTGGTTCATACAGCCTATCTTGACTTTGCCAAGGCTTTCGATACCATCCCCCATTCTGGAATTATAGCTAAACTCACTAAACTAGGTATAAATCCCTACATCACAAGATGAGTTGCCAACTAGCTCACTGACAGAACCCACACTGTAAAAGTTGCAGACTCCAAATCTGACTTCAAACCAGTGACAAGTGGAGTACCACAGGGTTCAGTCCTGGGACCTCTCCTGTTTGGTATCTACTTCTCTGAAGTACAGGCTAACACAGAAGGCCTCTGGCTAACGAAGTTTGCAGATGACTGCAAACTAGGAGCCATAGTTAAGTCCCCAAATGATGTGGGCATCCTACAGAAGGGCCTCACTGAGACAGATGCCTGGTGTCAGAGGCATGGCCTCAAGCTCAGTGCCAAAAAGTGCATTTTCATCACCTTTGGTAAAAACTCTGTACCCATGAACTACCACATAAATGCCAGTCTACTTAACATCGAATGTATGATAAGAGACCTTGGGACCCAGGTGGACAGTAGTTTCTCCTTTGATAATCACATCTCCACAGTAGTCAGAAAATCCTACTATGTGGCACACCTCATCACAAAAGGGTTCTCATCCAGGAAAAATGAGGTCATTGTTCCCCTCTACTCGGCACTCATTAGACCCATTATATAGTACAATGCCCCTTTTGTAATGTACCTCACAAGACATCTGCAGCAGCTGGAATGGCCACAGAAGTACCTCACAAAGAGGATTACTAGCCTCAAGCAGATGCCCTACCCTGACCGTCTCAAAAAACTCCAGCTTTACTCTGTAGCATATCTCCTACGCTGAGGATATCTCTGCCTAACATATAAAGGTATGTTAAATCCAGAGCTGTTGGACATGCTACACCTTAAGAAATCCCAATCCATCCGAGCTACATGCTCTAGGGACCTAAACCTTGTCGCCACAATAAACAGGACATGCTGGAGGGATCGATTCCTGTCCCAGACACTTCCTATACTCTGGAACAAGCTACCCATCTATGTCAAGCAAAGTTCCTCATTAGCACTCTTCAAGAAAAATCTTGATGAGTGGGTGGGAAATAGGAAATGCACCCCGGGGATCACTTTTGTGGCTCTGCTAGACAGGGGCACAGGAAATTAACTTTCTTGGGTGGCATAAGCCAGGGAACCTTGTTGGCTAGGCTTACTTAGGCCCTTGGGGCGTTAGCCTAGTACCTACCTATGAACCTATGAAAGCTGCAGCACCAAGAAAACATCATTTTGGGACGGAATTGTGATTTAAAAGAAATTGAGCAAAATGAACTGTAAAAATATTTGGGAATTGATAAAGGGTCAGCAATAAAACATGAACAAATGTGAATAAAACTTTGTAAAGAATATTTTAGAAGACTAAAATTAATATTGAAATCAGTGTTGACATCTTGGAACAAAGTCCAAGCTATAAACCAATTTGCTTTTCCTGTTCTAACTTACAGTTTTTGAATGACTGATTGGCTTCAAAAGGTGATGGATTGGTTGGACAAGAAAACTAGAAGGATGTTTCATTCTTATCAAATTATTTAAAAAAAATCAGTGTATCCCAATATATAATTCCCCCTTCTGAAGGAGGTATGGGCCTCTTCAGAACTGATTACATGTATAGATCTGCAATGGTAAGACTGCATACATGTCTGCTGACCTCACAAGACCCAAACATAGTGAAAGTTTTAAAACATGGGGAGAATAAATCTAAGATGACTTCAATGCCTAGTTTAGCAAAGCATACCTGTGTCAAGTGGGAATGGAAATCAAACCAGAAGTAGACAAAAATCAACCAGCAACTGAATGTGCCAAAAAACAAAAGAAAGAATATAAGGTGAAGGATCAGATGAGAAGGAAAGAAATATGGACATTCATAAATCTAGCTGCAAGTTTAGAAAACTCTTGGAATGACCTCGCAAGTTTAGAAAACTCTTGGAACAACCTCATGTTGATCAGGATCAAAGGAATGGTTAAGGAGAGGTGAATTTAAACCCAAGATAGTGCACTATGTACACATTGGTTTATAAAGTCCATTGAACATGTGGGAGAAACAGACAAATGTTGGTTTTGTAAAACAGAATTGGAAACAGTCACACACCTTGTTGCTGGTTGTGGTACACTAATAGCAGAAGGACTGTATACTGACAGGCATAATAATGTGGCAAGACTGTTGCAAAGGGGATTGCGCAAACATTATAATACTGAAGTAGCTGAAAAACACTGGAAACATGACCCACAAAGCATTATAGACAATAATGCAGTTTATATCACATGAAATCATCCATTACCAACAGTTCAAAAAAAGATGTAAGAAAACCATATAACCATCCATGAAAAGAAGACAAAAGTAGCATTGATCATTGAAATTGCTACACCAGTGACTATAGTGTCTTACGTACAGAGAGACACAAAGTCATAAAATACCAGGATTTGCATAAGAAAGAAGGGCAATGTGGAAGGAAGATACCCAGACAGTTCCAATAGCAGTAGGAGCAATGGGTCTTATAAAAAAGAATTTACAGTCATACTTAGATATGTTACTGATACATGCAAATCCATGTGAACTGCAGAAGGAGTCATTACTGGACATACTGTAGGTGCTGTGAAGAATACTTCTGGCTAACATCAAAGATTGAAACAATACTAATTTCATGAACTTTAATCATACTTTGACTTAAGAATGGGGTCCATTTCCGTCATGGTGTTAGAAATCCAAAAGACGTGGAGAAATTAAAATTGAGAACCCTAGCATCAGTACCCCTTATGAATATTCAGGGATATTTTTACATGCTGCATGCAACGTCCGCTATGTCTTTACAAAACCAAACTGCTTGAAATGCATCTCATTGGTGCTCTATCCTTTGCCACAAACAATACTGCACATCAAGTACACAAAATGGATCACACTTTCATGCAAGTTGACCGATGCACATCTTTAAGAAAGTTCCCACATCCCTCACTTTATTCCTCCTACTCCAAGGTAGCTACAACTTAGAGAAAGAACAATAAGATGAAAAATCTACTATTTACTGGGTTTGCAATGTTACATGCACTTCAATAGATAATGTGGTTTACATAGCTGTGATGTATGGCTTGACATAATGATGAGATTCAGTAACTGGTAGTATAGTCATTGCTGTTTTTTCACTGCACATATTTTGCACTTTGCTTCCTGTAGTACAGAATTTGTTATAGTTATCTGATATGCCCAGCTCTCTAGTGCACAGAAATGGAACCCTGAATGTGCTTAGTGAGCCTGGTTTGAGTAGGGAGCCCAGTTGCTGGAGAAGTCAGATGGAGGGATGGAAGTAAGCAGTCAGTGTCAGCTCACATATCCTGTGGTTGGCGAGAGGAGACTATGACAGCTTCTCAAGCTCCAGTTGGACAGTAGCTGGGAGGTAGTGTGAGCAGTACAGATGGACAGTTTAATAGGATTCAGGCAGTGCAGAAGCACTGTAGCTACAGCCTGCCTGCAGAAGCATGCTCCAATCAGTCCAGCATTGCAGGTCATATTATAGCAGGGAGCTCATTAGGCATTACATGGCAAGTCACGCAGCAAACACTGAGCCAGCCATGGATGATAGCTGCAAAGGTCATGACTCTCACCATCACAGCTGTCTTCATTACTCAGGGTGGGGTAAGGATAAGGATCCGCAGAGGGGTCTATGAAGACCTGAGAGCTAGTGGAGGATAATTCAGAAAAAGAGACAGACAAAAAATAGCTATTTGATATCACTGGTTCTAGGTATGTGTGGTCCCTCCTTCCCACATTACAGCTGAAAAAGTTAATTAATGTTTCACATGGCACATCTGTTTCACTCCATGTAATCTGGTGCTTTTAAATATGAATATGTTGTTTTTAAATGCATGTATTCCAATAGTCTATTTATTTAAAGATTTTTGCCTTTTTTTTTCAGATGATGCACATGTGGTAAAAGATCTTAATATTGCCGAACTGTACCCTGAGACATTTAGCTTTGTTACATACCAAGGTTCGATGACCACACCTCCCTGCTATGAAACTGTGACATGGATAATCATTGATAAACCACTGAGTATCACATCTGTACAGGTAAGCATGCACTCAGCATTACATTCGTACTTGAAGCATGCTTTTAATGCAAATGCCATACTTAAATGAGCCATGACCGGTGAGAGGTTCACTGATGAGAATTAAATTAAAGGTCAGCTGTTTATTCAGTTGCTACTACACAATCATATGGCCAGTCTTTGAATCCTGGGCTACATTCCTTGTCAGCTGATTTTGCACAACAGGACATGTGAAGATCTTGGAATAATAATTGATGGCTGGCACTCCTCTCTGGTAAACTGAGACTACCCAAAATCAGTAATCAGTCATATACATTCTGAAGATGTACCTGTTGAAATGAAAAGTGACAAGCTATTTAACAAAAAACAAATTTAGATTAATGCCACCATAAAAAAATTTATTCTGACATACATTTTTATAAGAACAGTTAATAGTATGCAAACAGGACTTGCACTTTCTAAGAGATACCTTCATTCATTTAAAAGGGTAAGTTCTGTGCAGGCTAACCTTTTCTTCATGGTGACCCTGAGACAGTGGTGAAGTGACCTCCTCAGGGTTACTCATTATACAAGTGGAAAATTAAGAACTGATGAATGAAGCTCATTTTCAACTCTTAACCTTAATCCACTGTATAATACAGCCATTATAAATTGCATTATTTGTTTATTAACCAGTTTAACCCACTAGGCAAAAATTTCTTTTCAGCAGCTCAGGAAAAGACAGTAGTTAAATGGAGGCTGAGAGAATCAAACCCTGCTCTATAGGATGAAACTCATTAGCAGCTTATAGCTATAATCCTCAGTACTGAACTGCCAGACATAATACTCCATTAATAGCAGCAATATTATTCAAGGCCATTTGATAATGCAGTGAAATGTTAATGTTTAAACATTTGCTTTTCTTGTCAAATATTGTATGAACTTGTGCTGATTGTACCTTATAACTCATGGCTTAATTGCTGTTTAAAACCTATACCAAGACTTTGTAACTTTGATCACTCAAATTGCTTGTACTCTCTTTACAATCATTTTGTGCTTCAAAATGTATTTTTAAGCTTGTTTTTTTATTCTAACTATTGTATGTAGCAATCTTATCATACTTGGAGCTTTTCTCCCTGGGCCTCTACTGAAAAAGGATATGTATCCAGCTAGACTAGCCCGGTCAACAAATATAAAATAAATATAAAATAAAATAAAATAAATAAATAAAAACCTTCCCATGTGTTACTATTCCTTTGGATATTGCTTGTGAGCTACATTTTATAGATTAACTGCATTTCATGTAATTGGATCATAGGTAGCCATTGCCAAGCTGTCCAGGAGACCACTGTTGAGCCTAGTCCAGTTTTCCAAATGAGGCTGGTTAAATGACTTGCTCAGAGTCACTTGAGCAGACAATACTCTGGGGCAATTAGAAAGCTGAGCCGGGTGACTTATGGTCTCTGGACAAAAACAGGTGCTGTCATTGCCCATAGTGTTTTTCTCTCTGTAGTGATAATTATAAATGCTAAATATGTCATCAGAATTTCACTAAGCAGACACATGGAGATCTTTAAATGGGAAAAGTGCAGTAACAAGGAATGACACCTCTACATTCTTTATCATATTTATGTAGTATTTGGCTATTAGCCCTACATTTCTTCTCTGCTCTTTCAGAGATGATTATTGTTTTTTTTCATAATTTTCTATTTTATGGTGCACTTATTCTATTTTTATATAATTAACACTGTGAAAATTATGCCTAATTAGTGTGATGAGTCTAAAAACTGCATCATTTTCAGTCTGAAAGATGTTGACTGTGGTACACTGAGCAGCAAAGACTGCATGTCTATTTTGAATAGCTGGTTTAAGAGCAGTCAATTTGTTAGACAAAAAGGAATAAAAATATGTTAAGAAATTGTATGTAACCTCAAGAGATCGTAATATTTTGGTGAGGGGGTGGATTTTATAGCTTCTGACACATATACACCAACAAAATAGACATGAATGGATGTTCAGAAGCTATACAGATGCTTTGTGAAAGCTCAGTTCAGAAAACCTTCTGTCAATAAGTGACCCACACTGACCTTTGTTCTCTCTTATTTTGTTAAATTGATCAAATAAGAGAAAACTTTATCTTTAAAAAGGTCATTTCTATATAGGTGGATAGCTAAATTCCAGTTCCAGATACCACATCTGCAGTGAAGAGGGCTTTGTAGGATCAATGACCGTGGTGCTTTGAAAATCCTCTTCTTACACACAAGTGTTATAATTGATACAGTACATGCTGTGTATGTTATTAATAACATAAACTGAATTCTCTGGAAGACAGCAAAGCTTGCAATTAAAGGACCAGAGCTAAGCCAAACATGTTTCTTATTAATTTGTTCAGCTTATGTAAAGAACTGTAACAATGCTATTTTGACTGTGCATGCAAAAATATCCAACATATGCAAGGCAACACATATGGCAAAAAGCTTTGAAAAAAAAAAATCATATGTAAATCAGTGGTGCCACAGTCCGAGTCCAAGTAGATTTAAAAATTATGTAAAATTAAAACTAAGCAAGGAAAAGTAATACATTTCAGAAGAACTCAGATAATGCATATGCATGGCATCACTGCCCCCTTTTTGTTTTACATACTGGAGTAGCTAAATTAACAGAGGGAACCAGTACTAAATATTAACTTTTAAATAATATTAATTAATGAACTATATGACTTACGTTATGCTGGCTATAAATCCCAGCACTACCTGTTCTGACTTATATGAGGATATATTTCTTACAATAGAAATGTTATTGTTTGAATAACTAATTTAAACAGTTATTGCATATGTGATACTCATTCATTCAAGTCTTCATACACGCTGTACCAACAATAGATAGAAGCAGGGAGACAGTGGTTGTAAAATATATTGGTCTAATAGATTATTATCTTACTGGGAAAGAAAATATTATTTTTGTTAATTTGTCTGCAAAGTGTTAATGTCCACTACTACAATTTTTGCAGACACATTACCCCACAGATTTACCAGCAGCATCTGCTTTATACAAGAATGCATAAATCTGAAGTTGACCTACAAATGTACAAAAGAAAGGAAACACTTGACTTGTTAAATCGCTAGTGATTGTTGATAAAACCATGACACATCTGTAAGCCTGATGTGTCTCGTAAAATACCTCCTTTGAGATTCACCACTGAACACGGGGAGTATGACAGCAGAAATAGACCAAGCAACACATCCAGACTGTCATTTTTTTGTCCACTGCCACAATGTGCATTCAACTTGTTCTCTTGTCACTTTCAACAGATTTGGTCCCGTTCTTTTATTAGTGTGGTCTCCAGATCTGGGTTAGACTTCAGGTTTCTCACCTTCTTAGACATAAAGTACCTATACCTTTTGACAATGTTGATATCTGCTTTGTTCCTTAAAAATGATTTTTGCAGAAGAAGAAGACAGGACTGTATTCATTAAATTATGCCAGGCAGAGCAGTCCTGTCTCATCTCTTGGTGAATGCACAATAGTTCAAATCCCATTAATTCTTCCAACTTTAAAAAGTAAATAATATAAATAAATAAAAGTATCTCTGATTGCAGACATTTGCTCCAGTTTATTTTCAGATTTGTCTCTGCTCTTGATCTGAGATTATAAGCAGTGAGGACACGTGACTTTCTCCCAAGCATTCTCATTTCCAGCAACTCTGAAATTTCATTATGTTCTTAGTATTTATTACTGCTTCGTAGTAACTTGATTAAAGTGTAGCTATCATTCTAAATCTTTTGGATTAAGCACTTGGGCTTCAGACCAGTTGTTTTACATTAGGAGGGTTTGTGGCATGCACTGTGGTGGCAGGACAGGTAGCTTACATCCTTCTAAGTTGGGAACTGCTGATTGACAGCTCAGTGTCTGTTATTCTAAAAGTGTATTAGTTCTGGTTTAAGCACTTGGGCTTCAGGCCAGTTATTTTACATTAAGAAGGTTCGTGGTCTGCACTCTTGTGGGAGGAGAGGCTGGACTCTGCCCTTCTGAGCTGGGAATTTCTGGTTAAAGGCTTATAGTGCCTGCATATTTGAACTGTTTCTTACTGAAATTGGTACACCTTGTTTGCTGTAGCATAGACTAGATCCAGGCCTGCTGAATCTAGCTTTGTTTGTATGCTTGTTGTTTGTTTGCTTGTTATTTCCCTGGAACACTAATTCCACCTAAAACGCGGCTTTTCAGCGGTTCTGTGGATCCCTAGTGATATCTGCATTGCTTACTGTACTTATTTCCTTGTTTCACTTGAAAGAAAGTTACTGTTTGTCGTTTTTGCATTTTAGTTACCTGTAACACATTGCACTTAAGTTACCTGGCACTTGCTCACTAAGCAATTATATAAGTCAGCACTAAAAAATTAAAAGCACTACACCCTCACAAACTCCCCTTGAGTACCTTGTTCCCCATTGGCCCTTGTTTTCAATTATAAAGGAATTCCCAATACTATTCTAGCATGTCCAAAGGTCAGTTGTCAAGCTCCTCTCTGGTTCAGCTGGTGAATCTGGGAATCTTGAGGTAATGTTACAACTGCCTCATGTACACAGACAACCCTCTCCTCCTCCCAACAAATTCCAACACATGTGAGAGATGCAACCATATAGCCAAACTGGAGGCTAAGCTCTCTCAACTCAGTACTGGCATAACCAGTCAGGAGGAGAAGGAAACCACACTCACTACAATTCCAGTCTCACATAGACTTACCACGACAGCAAACCAAACACATAATCACACAAAAACATACTCGGAGGCTCTAAATAAAGATCTGCCTAAGCAGCAGAGACCTCCAAAGCAGACACCCAAGCAACCGCTACCCCAAAACAAAACACGTGCAACACATATCTCACAAAGCCAGTGTGCTGAACAGTCACAGCCCTTAAGGCTAAAGAACACACCTGATACATTTGTAATAGGTGACTCTATCGTCAGGCACTCACTGGTAAGATCAGACCATAAACTAATCCAACTGGATAGTCACATCCCGACCCCACACCCTGCCCAGAAAACCACAGTGAAAAACTTCTTTAAAGCAAATTTCACACTCCTCAAAACCGAGGTGGAATCCTTCAAAGCCCCCGGGCCTGTGGAAAATACAGCCCAGACCGCAGAATCCTTTATAAATGCATTCTATGAACACCTTCAGGAATGCATGGATCATGCAATCCCAAATAAAACCAAGACCCAATCCTCCAAAGGCAGACGTCCTGTCTGGTGAACCCCAGCCATAAACAAACTATACAATAGAAGGAGGAAGGTACTATATGATAGAGCAAAATACCAAAAAGGGAAGGCAACTCTGATCAGTATTAGCAAAAAACTACAGGCACTCATAAAATCGTCTAAGGCCAGCTTCGAGAGAAAAATTGCACAGGACACTAAGGATAATCACAAGGCTTTCTTTAGTTATGTTAGGAACCTAGGTGGGAATTCCCAGATATGCTCAGAATTAGTACAAAATGACAAAAAATACACCGAACCCACAGACATTGAGAACATCCTAACTGACAGGTTCAGTGCAAGCTTCTCCCCCACCCCCCACCAAAAGGGCAAATATCTATATCAGCAGATTGCTGCCCCCCTGACATCTCAGATGCTCAGGTAAGAGCCGCCCTCTCCAAAGCAAAAAACACAGCATCAATGGGACCAGACGGTGTCCCGGGCTGCATCCTACATGAACTCCAAGAAGAGCTAAACCCAAACATAAAACTACTGTTCAATCTCAGCCTTACTACAGGATATGTACCCAAAGAGTGGTGTACAGCAACAGTGGTCCCTCTCCACAAAGGTGGTACCTCAACGGACCCTGGAAACTATTGCCCCATAAGCCTGACTAGCTTGGTCTGCAAAGCTATGGAAAGGATCATCATGGACCTCATAAATAAAGATATTGGGGACCTACAGACACTGGATCCTACCCAGTTCGGCTTTGGTAAGGGAAGATCCTGCCTCTTAAACTTGGTCGACTTCTTTGAAACCATCACCAAGGCCATTGATGAAGGGAAGGTGGTCCACACAGCCTACTTGGACCTTGCAAAAGCCTTCAATACAATACCCCACTCGGGCATTATAGATAAGCTCACCAGCTTAAATATAAACCCCTATATCACTAGATGGGTTGCAAACTGGCTCAAAGACAGAACCCACATGGTTAGAATTGCTGGAGCCATGTCAGATTCCAAACCAGTTACAAGTGGTGTCCCACAAGGCTCAGTCCTGGGACCTCTCTTGTTCAGTATATATATTCTCGGAGGTACAGGCCAACACGGAAGGACTGTGGCTGACCAAGTTCGCAGATGACTGCAAACTGGGCGCCATAATCGACTCTCCAGCCGACACAAGCATCCTCCAAAAGGGCCTCATAGAAACAGACAACTGGTGACAGAGCCATGGCCTCAAGCTAAACGCCAAAAAAGTGTATAGTCATCCCCTTTGGCAAAAACAAAGTGGCCACAAATTACCACATAGGTGGTAATCCATTAAGTACAGAAGAAGTAATTAGGGACCTGGGGACCCAAGTTGATAGCAATCTCTCATTTGGCAACCACGTGGCCAAAGTGGTTAGAAAAACATTTTATATAACCCACCTAATCATGAAGGGATTCACATCTAGATCAGGGGAGGTCATCGTGCCTCTTTACTCATCCCTCATCAGGCCCATAATCGAGTACAATGCCCCTTTTGGGATGTACCTTACCAAACACCTGCAGCAACTGGAAAGACCCCAAAAGTACCTCACCAAGAGGATCAAAGGGCTCAAACAGATGCCATATGCTGCCCGGTTAAAGAAACTCCAGCTCTACTCAGTGGCATACCGCCTGCTCAGAAGCGATCTGTGCCTGATGTATAAAGCCATGTCCAACCCGGAATTAAGGGACATGCTTCACCTCAAAAAATCCAAATCCCATCGAGCTACGTGCTCGAGAGACTTGAACCTCAGCACTGAAATAAATAGGACATGCTGGAGGGACAGATTCATAACCCAGAGGCTCCCTTCACTCTGGAAAAAATCCCAGTCCAGGTTAGGCAGAGTCCCTCATTGACTCTCTTCAAGAAGAATCTTGATGAGTGGATGGGAGATCGTAGGTTTACCCCGGGTATCACTTCTGTGTCACTGTTAGACAGAGGCACAGTATACTAACCTCGAAAAAGGGCATAGCAAAATAAATTTAAAATGGGTGGCGAAAGCCAAACATACTCTGGCTAGGCTTATAAATGCCCAAGGGCAGATAGCCTAATATGAACCTATGAACCTATGAGTATTACAAGCACTTAAGTCCACAAGCCCTTTTCCTTGATTTTGATGCTTTAAATTGCCAGAATAAATTCTACCAAGACAAAATCAAAGAGCAAACCATAAGTAGGTGGCCTCAGAAAGAATGCATCTAACCACTTAAAAGACAACAAAGCTGAGTTTTAGTAGCCTGCTTAAACCTAGAACTCATCTCATCAGCCCCCTGCCAGACCTGCTAAAATAGAAAAATTGGGCAGAACAGCTCTTTGTGCAAATATGCTGTGCAAATGTCAGTTAAAATCAACAGCTGCATTATGCTTCTAATCGACAGATCATCAGAAGTGGCATAGAGGGAATGAATTCACAGACTGTACCACTCAACTGTCCCTAATTTTACCTTACATTCTTTACTGTAAATCATAAAGTTATTGATTTTCTGGTAAATCACCGAGGTTAAGTCCATCAGTAATGCCATGCAATTGGGAGGGTGGCCTAGTGGCTAAGGTGTTTGCTTTACAAAGACAAGGTGCAGGGTTTGAGACTC
Organism: Protopterus annectens; assembly: GCF_019279795.1. Classification (NCBI taxonomy): domain Eukaryota; kingdom Metazoa; phylum Chordata; order Ceratodontiformes; family Protopteridae; genus Protopterus; species Protopterus annectens. The sequence goes on from NC_056726.1 coordinate 1,260,019,993, forward strand.
ACAAGGGGTAACTGGCTAGGCTTACAATGGCTCACAAAGGCAGTCAGCCTAGTACTAACCTATGAACCTATTAGAGTTTCATACTTCTCGTCCCTCAGAAAAATGCATGTGCATGTAAAACCTGTTGTGCTATTAACCTATTTAATGACTTACAGTAATGTTTAAAAATCACCCTCATTTGGGGCTTTTGTCCCTCCATTATTATTGTGTTTGATCCTGATTCTTGAACCAAGAAGCTGACAGTTGTCACAAATAGTAAGTAGTTGGATGTTTATTTAACATTTGTTTACTGGGAAAGTCCAACCTGGAACAAGCCAATTTTTAGTGGAGGCCCAGGGAGAAACATTTCAGACACATCTTTGTAACATGGGAGGAAATTGGAGCACCTGGAAGGAACCCGCATGAACGCAGGGAAAGTACACAGACTCCACCCCAGCTAAGAATCAAACCAGAGAATCTCTTACTGTAAGGAACAATGTTAACCACTGCACCATCCACATAATGTTCTAATTATGTGGGCTGCAGTTTAGTTATCTAAGCAACCAGCATGAGACCTATTACACTGAGTAACTGGGGCGCTAAAGCTAATACAAATAGAGCTGTTAAATTGTAAAATATCAAATAGTAGTTAAGTATTTAAAGGCAATGATTTTTCAGTTCAAAAAAAGTTCAGGCAGCATTATATTTCATTTTTCACTTATATTTAGGTTGAGAGAGCATTTAACAAAGTTGGTGTATGAGGACCAACAAAGACCAAACCAGAATTTCCTCACAGACATTGAGGGCTTACTGGAAGGTTGAGCCAAGCTGCTATATTTTTCAGACAGGATGGTAGCGCCTCATGGATCCCAGTGGCCTAATGGATAAAGCATTGACTTCCTAATCCAGGGATTGTGGGTTCATGTCTCATCTGGGGTGATATAATCTTGATAGAAGTAGAGCTTTTTGGGGCTGGGGGTTAGCATAATGGTTAAAGTGTTTACCTTATAGACACAAGGCACAAAGTTTGATTCTCAAATAGGGTAATTGGCTATGCCTGAAATGGCCCACAAGGGCAATTAGCCTAGTATGAAACTATGAATGAGATTATAAAAATGGCTCATAGGTTCATAGGTTTATGGGTAGGTACTAGGCTATCAGCCCAAAGGCATAAGTAAGCCTACCAACAATGTCCCCTGTTTTATGGCACCCAAGAAAGTTATTTTCCTGTGCCCTTGTCAAGCAGAGCCACAGAAGTGATCCCCGGGGTGTATTTCCTATTTCCCATCCACTCATCAAGATTTTTCTTGAGGAGTGCTAAAGAGGAACTTTGCTTGACATAGATGAGTAGCTTGTTCTAGAGCATGGGAAGTCTGTGGGACAGGAATCTATCCCCCCAGCATGTCCTGTTTATTGTGGTGACAAGGTTTAGGTACCTAGATCATGTAACTCAGAGGGATTGGGATATTTTTAGGTGCAACATGTCCAACAGCTCTGGATTTAACATAGCTTTATATGTTAGGCAGAGATCACCTCAGAGTAGCCGATATGCTAAGAAGTAAAGCTGAAATTTTTTGAGACTGTCAGTGTAGGGCATCTGTTTGAGGCCAGTAATCCTCTTTGTGATGTACTTCTGTGGCCTTTCAAGCTGCTGCAGATGTCTTGTGAGGTACATTCCAAAAGGGGTGTTGTACTCTATAATGGGTCTAATGAGTGTCGAGTAGAGGGGAACAATGACCTCATTTTTCCTGGATGAACCCTTTTGTGATGAGGCGTGCCACATAGAAGGATTTCCTGACTACTGTGGCGATGTGATTATCAAAGGAGAGGCTACTGTCCACCTGGGTCCCGAGGTCTCTTATCAAACATTCGTCGTTAAGTAGACTGCCACTTATGTTATAGTTCATGGGTACAGAGTTTTTACCAAAGGGATGACAATGCACTTTTTGGCATTGAGCTTGAGGCCATGCCTCTGATACCAGGCATCTGTCTCAGTGAGGCCATTCTGTAGAATGTCCACATCATTTGGGGACTCAACTATGGCTCCTAGTTTGCAGTCATCTGCGAACTTCATTAGCCAAAGGCCTTCTGTTTTAGCCTGTACTTCAGAGAAGTAGATACCAAACAGGAGAGGTCCCAGGACTGAACCCTGTGGTACTCCACTTGTCACTGGTTTGAAGTCAGATTTGGAATCTGCAACTTTTACAATGTGGGTTCTGTCAGTGAGCCATTTGGCAACCCATCTTCTGACTTAGGGATTTATACATTGTTTAGTGAGTTTAGCTATAATTCCAGAATGAAGGATGGTGTTGAAAGCCTTGGCGAAGTCAAGATAGGCTGTATGAACCACCTTACCCTCATCTATGGCTTTGGTGACTGCCTCAAAGAAGTCAATCAGGTTCAGGAGGCATGATCTGCCTTTCACAAATCTGAACTTAGTGGAGTCCAGAGTTTAGAGGTTACCAATGTCTTTGTTTATGAATTCCATGATGATACATTCCATGGCCTTACAGACCAGGCTTGTAAGGCTAATAGGGTGATAGTTCCCTGGATCAGTGGTGCCCCCCCCCCTTTGTGAAGTGGGATAACTGTTGCTGTGTGCCATTCAGTGGGCACAAAGCCTGACGTGAGGCTATAATTGAACATGGTGCTTAGGTAAGGAGCCATTTCATTCTGAAGTTTGTGTAAAATGCAGCCTGGGATGTTGTCTGGTCCCATGGATGCTGTGTTTCTGGCTTTAGAGAGTGCAACTTTTACCTGTGTAGTTGTGATTACAGGGACTCTGCATTCTTCCTGAATAGATATGAGCCCTTTAGGGGGTGAGACGGGAGGTAAAGTTAGCATTGAACCTATCTGCCAAGATGTTGGCAATATCAGTTAGTCCTGTAATTTTCGTGTCTTTGTGCTGTAACTCAGAGCAGATCTGGGTGTTGCCATTGAGATTATTGGCATAGCTATAGAATGCTTTGTGGCTGTCCCTAGAATCAGTGGTGATTTTGTTTTCATAGCTAGCTTTGCAGGATCTTATAAGGGGTCTTAGCTTCTTACTGAGGCTGACTATGGAGCTCCTCCACTCATGGGATTTTACTCTCTTTTTCAACAGTTTCTTCCTTCTGTTGTAGTGTTTGTTTATTTCAGGGGACTACCAGATTGGCTTCCTTTTTTTGGAGGCTAGCGTCTTGGTTCTGTTTGCGATAGCTCAATCCATGCACTCGTGTAAGTGCTTATAGAGTGCATTTGTGCAGGGTTCATCAGTCATAACTATATTGTCCATCTGCATGGGTGTCATGAAGTTTGCCACTTCTGTCTTAAGAAGCATAAAGTTGGCTTTGGATAAATTGTTTATCGTGGTTTCCTTAATGGGGGGTGGGGGTGGGATGTGTATATCTAGGGTGATTAGCGTATGGTTGGATCTGACCAATGAGGAGCTGACTTCAGGTGTGGAGCACTGGTCACTCATGTTGGTAATGACTAGATCTAGGATATTGTTGCCCCTGGTGGGGGTGTGGTTAAGTTGATCCAGGGCATTGGAATTTATGAATTCCAGAAAGCGTTGAGCAAAGGAGTTAGTACATGAGTAGCTTTCCCAGTTAATGGTGGGGTAGTTGAAATCGCTCATTATTAGGGTGTTTGTTTGAACCCTAAAATTTCCCAGTGTATCAAGAAAAGAGGAGTGGGAATCCTGGGGCATGGTGGGGGATCTGGAGCAAGCTACAATTTGGATTGCGGTTTTGCCCAGAGTTAGCTGCACTTGGATAATCTCGGATGCATTATGCTGAGCAACTAGCCTGGAGGTGTGGATATCCTTAATGAATATGGACACACATCCGCCTTTGGTGTTCCAGTCCAGGTTAGATGGCTGAAAAGTGTGGAATGAGTTATAGTCTGGTAATGCAGGGGTGCACTTTGGAGCTTTGAACCAGGTCTCAGTCACTCCACAGATATCGATGTTCTCCATTTTAACGAGTGTCTCGAGTGAGTGCTTTTTGAGATTTAGACTTCTAGCATTGAGTAGCATTACCCTCCGTTTTTGCTTGCCTGTTCCTGTTACAGTGGTGAATTTGTCATTTGAACCTTGCCTAAAAAAGGCACTATAGGGGGGGCAAGAGCCTTACCCAGTATCCGGAATCCCAGGGGAGACAGGTGCAGGCCATCTCTGGCAAAACATTGTGGTCTGTCGACCATGTCATCCCAGGCAAACAGATACTGGATCCCCTTAGAATGACACCAGAAGCTTAGCTAATTGTTGAAGTCAATCATTTTGTCCTTATACTGCGGTATCATTCTGGGTGATGGCAGGATGCTACTCAGGGCTAGGGTCATACCTGCCTGGGCTACAAGATCAGAGAGCTCTTCCATGTCTCTTTTCATGTAGTCCAGGGAGGTACATCTCAGGTCATTCACACCAACATGGACAATGACAGAGTCATATTTGTACTTGTTGTGGAGTGACCGGAGTGTGTGGGTTATGTGGCGGATCCTGGCACCCAACAGGCAGTTGACAGTAACCTTCTCCTTGTTTAGCCTGGTGAGTGGGACATCAGTATGCCTGACTATAGAGTCACCTATGACTAGTGTGTTGGGTACGTTGTTTTGCCTTATGGGCTGTGGTTGAGTGGCACACTGAGTCTGTGGGCTATGTGTCATTTGGGTTGTGTTGGGGGTGGAGGTTGCTTGTGTTTCTGCTTTGGAAGTATCTTTTGCTTGAACAGATTATTATTGGGAGCCTCTGTGAATGTTTTTGTGTTTCTATGTGTGGATTTTGGTGATGTAGGTTTAGTGGGACTATGTGATGAGTGTGGTGTGGTACAAGTGTTTACCTTCTCCTCTTGACTGTCAAGTTCTGTCTTGGTTGGAGAGAGATTTACCTCCAGTTTGGCTAGATAAGTGCACCTCTCACAGGTTGTTGTGTTGGTGATAGGAGGAGAGGATTGTCTGTGTAACATGATGCAATTGCTACATTGCCCCAAGATGCCCAGATTCATCGGATAGACAGGAGAGAACACTGGGAGCTGACCCTTGGACATGCCTGAATAAAAAACAATTTTCCTCTAGACAAGTGAGGAAAGTAAGTACAAAAACTGTTTTCCTCTAGGTAATTCAGTTTAAGTTATTTCTAGGTCTCTACCAAAAATGCATATTGGAATCCAGTGACTTTTGTCACTCCTTGCAGAGACATGGGTTAATCAGCAAAATATCCATGGAAGTACTTTGTTATACTCATTTTGAAGAATTAAGTGAAATTCCTAAGATTTCTCAGACACCCTTAAAGCAGTGTACTTTTGCTACTTAGCATTCACTGGACAAACATTAATCCAAAACACAGTCCACAGAAGTGGTATTTTTTTTTCCTGATTGACAATAAACATTTAAAGTTGTGGTGGCATCTGCCAACAGGCTCCTCTCTACATAACCTGCTATACTTTAGCAAGAGACATATCAAGTGTCTGTTGTCCATATTATCCTCAGGTAAAACAAAAGGGTATAGAACTGCAGAACTGATCCTGGGTTATACAGAATTCTGTACTGAACCTTTTTTTTTGTGTATGAAATAGGAAAGTTTCCTTAGCTATAGGTATATTAGTTTGTAAGCTTTTTTAAACGCAGCATGTGGCTGGAGTATGAAATGGAACAGTACTATAATTGTTCTATCAGAAAAACTGACAAGTAGAAGAAGTACTACTTCAAACATGTACACTCATTGTAAGGTAGTCTCTTAGCCGCCAAGTTAAAGAACGTTGGCATCCAGATCGTACCAGCACACCAGACAGTTGCTTAAGCAGAGGCCCAAACACATGGCAGGATTTTGGTGAGGCTATATAGAATGACTTTTAGATGACAAAAAAAAAGATTGTTGGAAATCATCTGATCTTTTTTTTTTTTAACACCTCTGTTTTACAGACCTGGCACACCCGTGTCCACTTGGCAGTGAGCACATTTCCCCATACTGACTATGTAAGCTAAGAATTGTGTTTACATGCTGTCTTACTGCTTTATTGTCTCATGCATTTTATTGACTCTCATAATTACTGTGTTGCTTATGTACATCTTTTTGTCTCACTTGGACTAATTGAACCAATTTTGCTCATGTCTCCATAGCTTAGAACGGCTATTGCATTTATGCTTTGAATTTTGGTTTGCCGTATACTACCGCCTCACTCACATCTGCATAGCCTAAAATGCTACTACTTACATGCTATGAATTCTTAGTTTGCAATACACTACTGCCTTACTGTTCTTACACATGACTGTACTATGTGCACCTTAATCAGATATTTAATTGTTTTGATCTCACTTTTAATTTAAAGCTGCTTGCAGACGACTGTCCTGCTTTTTGTGTAATGTGTAGCTGCTATTGTTTCCTTGTATAACCTATTGTTTGCTATGAAAACTCATGTTGCTACTCATGCATGCTTAATCCTACTTTAGCTACGTATGTTCCAGTTGTTTCAAACTCTAATCACAGGGCCCAAGCTACGGTGGTGTCGGACTGTGCAAAGTATCTCTTTGGCTGTTTAGTTATTGTTCTGTAAGGTTACTTTGATTTGTGCAACCATATCTCAGTTTTCTTACTGTTGTTTGCTTGGCTAACCAAGGAATCCTTCCTTAATTGCCCTACCTACATAAGAAATCCAACTACTGTATCCTGAGATCCATCTCTGCGAAAGTTCCCCAAGGGACATTCATATTCAATTTGTAGTCTCCATCCAGCCACTTAAGTTAAACGGTGGTATCACCTAACAGATCCACACTAGCACTTTGGTCTGTCCAGCAGCTTAAGTTTAATGGTGCAATTATCTGATATATCCACACTAGCACGTTGGGTCTATGCTTGTTCTAGAATCCTATTATCTGTCCTTACAACTTAGACTTAGGTTTGACTCTCAGATTAGCCTTCTTTGTGAACTATACATTTTGTGTGGGTCCTAACTGCCTGTCTGCACTGCACATAACTACATTTTGTTAACAAACTCTCTAATAGAACTTGAACTATTCCCAATACTAACCAATGAAGCAGAAACCTGGTTAGCAAAGAAGTCAAATCAAATGTAGCTGGCTGTATACCTGTAACCTATTGTATTATTTATGCAAGCATATGAACCTGCTGTCTTCTTTGTCTATGCCCCTTGCTGCATCCACCTGTAACTCTATTATATCATCCCTCATTCCTTTTTATTTCTCTTATTACAGCCCACTGCACAATACTGGCAGACTGATCCATTCATGCAACTAAAAAATCCACCTCCTGCTCGAAAGACTGCTGCACACAGCTACTTCTCTCTAGCTCCCCTACTTTGAAAGACAGACAATAAGTATGCTTATCTAAGCTTCCTGCACCCTACCAGTGTTATGTTTCTGTAAACTACATATTCTTATAAATATCTTTCTAGCATGCACACTGCCAAGGGCAAGAAACAGTTGTGGCGTCACCAGTCCCTAAAGAGAACCTGAAACCAAACAGCTAGCATCCTCTACTCTACATGGATGCTACCTAACTCAAACATATTTATCTGCCACTCTGAGTAATGATTTCACTATGCACTTATAAGTCCTGTTCTTGCAAGCAGTTTCTAACTACTCCTATTGGTATATAAACCTTCTCCAACTTCTCCACCCACCTTCTCCCTTTCAAACCCATTTGTCCAGCAACCCCAGTACCTTTTTATCACAATTCCTCCAGCTCACCCATTACCCTGATTAAAATCTTCCTTCTCTTACTCCCCCTTATCTCTAATCTTTTAGCTTCTTTCTTGCTCTGAACTCTGTATGTTAACCCCCCCTTCCACAATAGCCGCTATAGCCTCTCCTGGCTCCTTACCATTTAGCCTACTGAACTCCACTACTCATTGATTGTTTTTCTTCTCTTTCCTACTGTATTACAGCCATGCCAGTTCAGCCCGGGCTTCATTCCACTCCTCTACTCTACCCCAAATCTCACCCACCCCTACCTACTCTACATTTATACCTGTACAATCGTTTTCCCTCCCATTGCACTCCTCTTTCTCTTCCTGTATATCCCTACCAATTGACAGATTCCATCTACTTCATCACCACACCTTCTCTACCTGCTCATCCCAACAATTAACACACTCTGTCTTTTTCTGAACCACACCTCCTCCCCTAGCTTGCCCCACTCCTCCCCCACTGCAATTCACCATCACTCCAAACTTTCTACCCTATGTATTTCTCTCTAACTTCCATCAGTCTTCCTTTCCCACCATCCCAAAAAAAGATTTTCATCTATGTCACTACTCCTCTCCTCCTTCTACTCTCTCATCTGACCACTTATAAAGCTAAAATCTCCCCCAGAAACTTACCACCCACTCTTAACCACCCACTATTGAACTTGGACAAACCTTACCCAGTCACTATAACACCTCATTTATTTAACCTGTCTAACCGTTTCATGCACAAATTCAAATTACTTGTCCCCCCACACCTTCACAAAACTAAGCTTAAATACTCTACTAATAATTCTAAGATACCTGCAATGCAACACATTGCCAAGAATATATTCTTAGCTGGAGGCATTCACCCCAACCCTGGTCCTCACTCCTCTCCATTTCATGACACCTTCCCCACACCCCCATCCACCACTCACTCCAGACCATCCACCAAGTGCTTAACTATAATCGCTATGAATATTTGCAGCCTTCTCAACAAAGTCAGCAAATTTCACTAACGGACTGCTCAACACTCACCTGACATAATTCTCACCAAAACTTGGCTTAAACCCCACATCACTGATAAAGAAACTCTTCCCCTTGAGTACAATATCTTGTGCTCTGATAGTGTCCACAAAAAGGAGGAGGCATAGCTATAATATATTCAGACCAGCTTAACCTTTCCCCATTGCCCATATCACTCCCCAACTTTCACCCCACTAAACTCTTACTAGCCACCTGCAAACTAAACAACCACAAAAAGTTTTCCATTGCTGTTATATATATCTCCCCTGGAATTAACATCCCCATTCTTAAACACATTCTCTCCTGGATCACTTACTATATATCTAATGAAACAATAATACTGGGTGATGTCAACATCAACTGGCAAACCTTGACTGACCCTTCTACCTCTAGTATAAATCTCCACAGCTTCTCTCAACTAATTTCAACCCCTACCCATTGTAGCAAATTCACATACTCCAGCTCTATCCTAGATTGGATCCTAGTATCCAAACCGAACCTGTACCATAACCCCACAATGTTGTCTGACTCTATTAGCGACCACCTTCCAACCAACATTCAAAGGCACTCTCTTCATCAAATTAGACAACACAAATATAGAGTGCCATAGTCTCACTAACTTCAACCCTGATGAGTTCAACAAAAGACTGTCCTCCATAAACTGGTATTTCCTCTTTAACCTACCACTAGCGGATGATGTTCTGAAATTCAACTACATTTTTCTGAATATTCTCATTTCCCCTGCTCCCCTTAGGAAAAATCTGAGCGAAATCTCTCCATGCACCTTGGCTTTCTCACTCCACGTGCACCCTAATGCACAAAAGGGATACTGCATGGAAGAACTGGCTAAAATCTAAGTCCCTCAATCACCTTGATACCTAAAAGAAATCTCCAAAACCACACTAAAAAACAAGTCAATGATGATAGAAAATCCTAATATCTAAAGCCATAAACACACCATCAAAATAATCAAACAAAAAAAATCTGGAACACCATTAATAAGATCTTTTACCCAGGTTCTCTCAGTATACCAAATCCTTGTCCAAATAACTCTCACTTTGAAACTGTCACTAAACTCAACTTCTACTTCATTAACTCCATTAACAAGCTAACCCAAAAAGATCACACTTCCAAACTCACTTTTCCTCTCTCTCCCTTGAGTAAACTTACCTTTTCACTCAAAATTGTCCCCACTGCCAACATCAAATCAGTACTGACCAATTTAAAGTCCTGCTCTCCCTCAACTTACAATCTACCACCATCCTTCCTAAAACTATCCGTTAACTCAATGGGCAATCCACTCTAAATCCTTATCAACAGTTCTATCCAAGAATCTACAGTCCCTTCTATCTGGAACAATTCTTCACTACTCCATTTCACAAAGGAGGACACTCCACTGACCTTTCAAACTACAGGCCCATAGCCATTCTGTCCCCTCTTTCAAAAATTCTTGATAAATGCATACACAAACAACTCCTTGAACATCTTCGACAAGAAAATCTACTCACTGCAACCGAACATGGCTTTTACCCTAACCATAGCACAACGTCTGCTCTAATCACCTTTACTCATACTGTCGCTCAAGCCAGAGATAACAATAACTTAGTACCCATCCTATTTTTCAACCTCTCCAAAATCTTTGACACTGTCTCTCACCCTAAGCTTCTCACTAAAATGTCTGATCTTGGTTTCTCCAACTCTACACTCAAATGATTCTCTAGCTACCTTTCCAATAGACAGCAGTCTGTTAAGTGGCTCTCTTCCTTCTCACACTCCTTCCCTGTTAATACTGGTGTACCACAAGGTTCCATTCTTAGACCACTACAATTCAACATCTCCATACATCCTGCTCTCAGTCCTCACTTATACAATATGCCAATAACTCCACTATCATTTGCTCATCTGATAATTCTTCACACCTCCACTCTATCACCCAAAACTCCTTCAACTGTCGAAATATGGCTAACTGAAAATCAGCTTGTACTCAACCCCCAAAAAACAAAACTTGTCCTATTTCTCCCAAAATCTCACCCTCTTCATAAATCTTCCTTCAAGATCACATCCCTCAACAACACCACAATAAATGTAGAAGCACATACCAAGCTCCCAGGCATCATCATTGATGATCAACTAAAATTCAACCTACATGTTCAAAATTGTATAAACAAAACTGACAAAAACTCAACTTGCTCTATAGAAACAAAAATTTCTCACCAAGGACTCCAGACTCTCTCTTGCCTATGCCTATCATCTTCCCAGTCTACTCTATGCCTCTCCTATTTTAACCAAGAACAATCCTCCCTAAAATCTAAACTTGAACTCTCATATAATAAAGTTTGTAGGTTCACCACAAATCCACCCTACAATTCACACCACTGCCTTTCTTTAAAATATCTGAATTGGCTTGAGCTCCCTCACTAGCTCCTTCTCTCTCAATTGCTCCTTAATGACTTCATTATTAACAAACCTACCTCCTGCCCTGCCATCTCATTCCTCATCACCTACTACACTCCCAGTCGCTCTCTCCAGAGTTCTGACCAGCTTCTGTTGGAAATCTACAAGCCCAAAAGAACAATAGGCCAAAACCTATACAGCTACTCAGTACCTTGGCCTGGAACAAAGTTTCTCTAACCATCAGAACTATATCAAATATCCTCAACTTCAAAAATGCATTAAGAGAAACACTAATGAACTCATGTCTCTGCTCCTGCCTAAACCCAACCTAACTGTCTCAACCCCACCTCCTCACCCCTCACTCTCACTGTTTCCCCCATGCCTCACCTTCTTCTTTCCCCTTCTTACACCCCCATCTCTAGCATCCTTGTACTTCACCTTATTCCTTCACCACTCCTCGTTCACTTCACCTGCCTATCAGTTTCACCCCTTCCCCTAATACTAGCAGCATACTAGTGTGACGTTATAAAATTCCCTGTCTGCGCTGATCTACATGCTCATTCATGTTTGCACCTTCCCCAGTACCACAGGCTAATATCAGCCTATTGATTTAAATCCTTCTTATTCCTCCTACGTACCATCCTTTGCAGTGCTTCATTCCGTAGTATTTTTTATTATTTCTTTTTTAATGTACTTAGTGTTTTTCTGTATGGAGCATTTTCCTCGGACCTACACTGAAAAAGGGAACCTGCCCAGTTGGATATACCTCGGTTAACAAATGTCAAAATAAATAAATTAAAAATGTTTTATTTTGAAGAGGAGGGCCATCAGCAACTGGTGGGGATATGCTATTTTTTTTTTGGCCATTCACAGGCTTCACCCAAAGGCTTCCCCGCTTGTACCCAAATGACCCATCTGTTTTCCTTCGTTGAGACAGGCAGACCCATCAGCAGGACAGTCAGACCATTCCTCTAAAAGGCAAATGTTGGGTGATAGGGACAGGCCAGTCTGCTGTCCATGCACAACCCCAGCCACCAAACCAAACTCTATCCTGTTAGCAGCTTTTGGCTTGTGCATGCATGCATGCTACCTCACATGCCAAATCACTACCCATTCAACATGCCCTGCTTTGTTTGGTGTCACTACAACCCTTACCAGGGCAAGTACTTAGAAAAAGGGCTGGAAGGCTGGATAGATGTGTGAACACATGAAAGCATAGATGGTGTAATTGAAAGTATGAATATCAAAAGCTCTGGTCCAGCAAATATCTCCTGATCAAGACTACCAGCTTTACACAAAAGGCAAGTCTACCATGTTGTTGCAATGTCTTAACATAAGTATGATGTGCTGTAAAAATCTTAACCACTGTTCACAAAGTTCAGCCATCACAGTCTGCTTTCCCACAATTAAGACCTTTCCTTGAAAAATGCTGTTTAATATGAGCATAGTGACTGAATATGGGCCTAACAGGATAGAATATGCCCCCCAGATTTCACCCACTTCTCTCTGCGGTAAAGCAGTGGGATTAGCTACATAAAGCATTTAGCCACAGAGGTGTAAGTATAGGAGAACATAGATATGCAATCCATGGTAAAGTAGGGCAAATTCAGTAATTTACTGTTACATTAGTACCTCATGCAGATGTACCATGGTGTCACACTTTTCTTGTTTTCCCAGTGCCTGTTTGGGTAGAATATAAAATGTGTATCCAAAAGTTGGGACATGGGTCCAGCATGCACCCCTTTAACAATAGCCAAAGCTCAAAACGCCTTTTGCCTTGGACACCATAACTACCTTCTAAGATTTCATTAATGTGCAGACTGTTGATTATGTAACTGCTTTTCAAATAGCAATGGACAATGCTTCTGTGATATAAACAGCTAAGTTAACCATTGCCTACTCTTTCATGTCGGCTTCTTGGAGGGCTTTACATACTGATTCATAAGAAAAGTCTGTTTCAAGAGCATTTAATGTGAAGCAATCACATTTTCCACTTGGACACAAACTGATAACTTGATTTTCTTTTTATGCTTGACTTGAGGTGTGTATGTATGTATGCGTGTATATATATATATATATATATATATATATATATATATATATATATATATATATATATATTGTGTGTGTGTGTGTGTGTGTGTGTAGGCAATATTTATTTATTTTTATTTATTTCATTTTACATTTGTTTATCGGGAAAAGTCCGAGTGGACACAGGTCCATTTTCAGCAGAGGCCCGGGGAGAAAAGCTCTAAATATAGTATAATACAACAGACACACATTTTATAATATAACATATGTGCATTAACATAAGAAGAATTTACAGTAGAACATACTTAGTAGTAATTAACTTTTTTTTTAGAACTATAGGATAGTACAGCAGGGGTGGTGAGCCACCATTTTGTTCTTAGTAGGATCCCAGCAGCAGTGCTCTGATAAGGCTTAACCTGGGGGCTGGCATGGGTAGAAACAGGTTTTTGTCTAGTGGGTTTTGAGATGTTTTTTAAATTGGGAAGTACAGATTGTAGAGGTTATGTGATTTGGGAGTATATTCCAGGTTCTGGCAATAGAGCAGGCAAAGAGAGAATTGCCAGCCTCATTTTTGTGTTTAATGACATTTATGTGGTTCTGATTAGTGGATCTTAAGGTTCTGGAGTTGGTGTAGGGGTGAATAAGCTGCTGAAGGCCAGGGTTTTTTTCAGAAAGGTAGTATAGCTTGTGAGAAATAGTCAGCTGATTGAGAAGGAGGAGTTGAGGAAACTCAAGCCAGTTCAGCTGCTTGAGGGCCAAGCAGTGATGAGACCTATGGTTGGCTTCGGTAGCAAATTTGGCAATCTTGTTGTAGCAAGATTCCATCTTGGTTAGTTCGGTGTGACGAAGGTTGGTTAAGGTAAAGGAGGCATACAGGAGGGTAGATAAGAGATGGGTTCTTGCAATAGTGGCTTTCGTGTTTTTAGATATAAACTGTTGGTTCCTATAAAGTAGGCCGATCTTTTTGTTGACCTTCTTGATTGTTTAGGAAATATGTGTGTCATATTTTAGATTATTGTCAGTTTCTATGCCTAATAGCTTTGTGTGAGTTGTTGGGGTGATTAGTGTATTATCTTTGGATTTTATGTCAAAATCACTGTTTACTGGGGGAGATCTTCCAGGACTGAAGAGAATAATTTTGGTTTTCTTTATGTTGAGTATGAGTTTGATGTTGGTGAACCATTCTTCTGCTAAGGTAAAGTTATTTTGGGTGATGTTTTTTAGTTCCTTCCGGGTGGGTGTGGCACATATAATGGTGGTGTCATTCAGCATATTGTATTATAGAGGCAGAAGGTGATGATGAGGCTATCTGGTTAGTGAATAGTGAAAATAGCAAGGGGCCAAGGATGGACCCTTGAGGGGCACCTATGGCTACTGGAAGTAGGGGGGACAATTGGTCTTTCCATAGAACTGTCTGTTGTTGGTTAGATAAATAGTTAGAGAACCAGGATATGGTAGAGGAACTGATGTTCAGGGTAGCTAGGGTTTTTAGGAGCATATTATGGTTAATCATATCAAAGGCTTTGGATAAGTCTAGGAATATGGAGGATACGAACAGACCTTTGTTTCTATGAAGATTCACAATGTTAGAGAATGAGAGCAGTGCTGTGGTAGTGCTATGGGAAGGCCTAAAGCCATGCTGGGATGTAGATAGTAGGTTGTGTTTTTGGAGGTAATGCATAAGCTGGGCATGAACCACTCTCTCTAATATTTTTGATAAGGGTGATAGAATTCTATAGGGCGGTAGTTGGTAAGCTCAAGGGATTGACCTCATTTGTGCAAATGTATAATATGAGATATTTTCCAGAAGTGGGGTACTTTGCATTTGGTTATTAACCTGTTTATGAGGATGGACACGGGATAAGTCATAGCATCTGCTGTAATCTGTAGGAAGTCGGCTGGGAGATTGTCAGCTGCTAATGTTGTTGGTTTGAGTTTTTTGAGGGGTTTAGCAATTGTAGTGGTGGGGACTGGGTTCAGGGAAAAACTGAGGTTGTTGCTTATTGTATTGAAAGGGGTGGGGTTATTGTTGCTGTAGGATTGGTAGTTGTGTTTTGGGTATCTGCTAGGGCTTGGATTGTTTCAGTGAAATATTTATTAAACTGGGTGGGGATGTCACTGTGGTTGTTTGGTAATATAGGGGAAGGAGTGGTGATTTTGCCAGGGTGTTGTAGGTTGTTTATTGAGGCCCAGAATTTTTGAGGGTTGTTGGCATGTTTTTCCTGCAAGGTTTTATAGTAATTAGTTTTGTCAAGCTTTATTAGTTTTTTGGTGATGTTGCAGAGTTTGTGGTATTTCTGTCTCAGGCAGTGGTTTTGTGTTTGTGAAATTGTGACCAGGCTTTGTCTCTTTCTTTCATTAAGGACCTAGCATCTTTAGATAGCCATGGGGCATGGTTGGTTTTTGATTTTGGTGGTTCTGGGTGGTGCATGGGAATCTAGGATTTTTATGAAGTTTGAGTTAAAGTACTCTATGGCTTCATCTAGTGATAGTTGTTTTAGGGGGTTCCACTTACAGCATTTTAGTGAGTTGATTAGGTCCTGCGCTCTGAAGGTTTTTTTGTTACGTACAGTTCTGAGTATAGGTTGTTTTGTTTGGTGGAACCGGTTTCTAATTAATTATGTTGCTTGATGGTCACTCAGACTGTGAGGGAGGCAGCCTGATTGGTGGGTGACAGTGGGGTCAGATAATAGAATCCAGTCCAAGATGGATTGGTGTTTGGAGTTTTTATCAATTCTTGCAGGGGTAGAAATAATTTGGGTGAACCTATGGAGGTTAATGTAGGTAGAGGGATTTTGTCTGGTACAGTCAGACCAGTCTATGTTAACGTCTCCTGAAAGTATGGTTTCTTGTGGAAGGAAAGATGACATCCAGTTAAGTAGATTTTCCAGTATATTAGTGTTATTGCCTGGGGGGATATATCCTCCTGCAATAATTATTAGTTTATTAGGGTTTGGTTTTACTTTTGCAAGAATTAATTCTATGTCTTTGACTTCTGGGGAGTTGCATTCAAATTGCTCAACAGAAAGGTGACTTTGGAATAGTATGGCTATGCCCCCTCCTTTTTCTTCTGGCCTATCTTTATGTATAATATTGTAGCCAGGGGCAGTTATTTTGTTGTCGTGATGTTCAGGTTTAAGCCATATTTCTGTTAACGCTATGATATCAGGTTTATAGGTTCATAGGTTCATAGGTTCATACTAGGCTATCTGCCCTAGGGCATTTATAAGCCTAGCCAGAGTGTGTGTGGCTTTCACCACCCCTTAGGATGAGAATACTATACCCATTAGTTTGCTGTGCCTCTGTCCAGCAGTGACACAGAGATGATTCCCGGGGTAAACCTACGATCTCCCATCCACTCGTCAAGATTTCTCTTGAACAGAGTCAGTGAGGGGCTCTGCCTCACATGGACTGGGATTCTGTTCCATAGTGTAGGGAGTCTCTGGGTGATGAATCTGTCCCTCCAGCACATCCTATTTATATCCGTGTTGAGGTTTAAGTCTCTTGCTCTCGTGACTCTGGTGGATTTGGATTTTTTGAGGTGGAGCATGTCCATTAATTCCGGGTTGGACATTGCCTTGTATGTCAGGCACAGATCACCTCTGAGCAGACGGTATGCGACTGAATA
This sequence comes from Protopterus annectens, assembly GCF_019279795.1. Classification (NCBI taxonomy): domain Eukaryota; kingdom Metazoa; phylum Chordata; order Ceratodontiformes; family Protopteridae; genus Protopterus; species Protopterus annectens. The sequence continues at coordinate 1,260,036,715 of NC_056726.1, forward strand.
GAGCTGGAGTTTCTTCAGTCGGGCATCGTATGACATATGTTTGAGCCCCTTTATCCTTTTGGTGAGGAACTTTTGGGGTCTTTCCAACTGCTGCAGGTGTCGGGTAAGGTACATTCCGAATGGGGCGTTGTACTCAATCATTGGTCTGATAAGTGAAGAGTACAGGGTACAATGACCTCTCCTGATCTGGATGTGAATCCCTTCATGATCAGGTGGGCAACGTAAAGGTCTTCCTAACCACTTTGGCAATGTGAGTGTCAAAAGAGAGGTTACTGTCAACTTGGGTCCCCAGGTCCCTGATAACTTCTTCCGTGTTTAATGGATTACCACCTATGTGGTAATTAGGGGTTACCTTGTTTTTCCCAAAGGGTATGACTATACATTTTTTGGCATTTAGCTTAAGACCATGGCTCTGGCACCAGTTATCCATTTCTATGAGACCTCTCTGGAGGATGTCTGTGTCTGATGGAGTGTCAATTATGGTGCCCAGTTTGCAGTCATCTGCAAATTTTGTCAGCCACAATCCCCCTATGTTTGCCTGCACTTCAGAAAAATAAATGCCGAACAAGAGGGGGCCCAGGACTGAGCCCTGTGGGACACCACTCGTGACCGGCTTAGAGTCTGACATGGCACCAGCAACTCTAACCCTGTGTGTTCTGTCCTTGAGCCAGTAAAGGGTTAGTAGGGCAGGGAGGTCTTGGGTTTTGTTAAGAATACTCCTTATATTAATGTTTAGAAGGAGGAGAGATGAGGTAGGTTTTAGATATAAAGGATTAGGGTTTTTGAGTTTGTACTGTTACTGTTATTGGGACCTGGGTTTGGATGAATGTCACCGCAATATGAGAGTTTTTGTTGTAGGTGTAGATAAAGTTTGTTTAGTTTGTGGAGTATTTTGTCAGGCCTTCAGGATGAGTGGTGTCTAGTTTTGTAGCTAAGATTTTTATATAGACAGGAAAGAGGTAGGGTGGAGGAGAGGTGACAAGCTGATAAAGGGGAATGTTCAGATTTAATGGGATTGGTAGTGGAGTCTGTTTGCCATGGTGGTGGGGGGGGGGTAAAGTAGAGCTGTGTTTGGTAGGAGGACAGGATAGACAGGAGGAAGAGAGAGGAGAGGGTAAATGTGAGACATAGTGGATGTAGACTGGTAGTTTTAATGCTCGAGGGCATATTATATGGTTGTGGGTGTGGAGTGCTTGCGGTAGTAGTTTGGGAAGGTATTGTGTAGGGTGTGGTTCAGTAGGGTGGAGTGGGGGTGATAGGTATGATTTGATTGGATAATAGAGTTTGAGGAGTGGTAGTAGGTGTGGTGTATAATTATAAATGTAATTGATATAGGGGTGGGTTGGAATGGGGGTAGGGTAGGGGAGTGAAGTGAACCCGAGCGGCTGCAAGGGTGAACGGAGTGGGGCTACACCATCTTAAAGAAGCAAATAAAGAAAAACAATCAGGGGGAGAGCTGAGACAAGTTGGAGAAGAGCAGCTGTGGTGAAAATACCACTACGTAGATTTTAAGCTTGGGGAGTTTGAAATTACTACTGCTGTCACTTTCAAGCTGGTTGCCATTCTATAATATAGACATAGAATTTGGAGTTATTCCTTAAAGTAAAAGAGCCAGTAGGTATGGTGTCACTGGGCTTGTAGAGGGGTTAACTCAGTTGAGAAGTGGCATCTGTACTAGTAATACCACTGCTATGATTTAAGCACTAGTTTATGGAGGAAGGACAGAGTGACCTCAGAGCATGGAGGTAAGCCAGGGAGGTGGTGGGGTGGATTAGAAGAGGAAGATAGGGGGAAAAAGCAGAGGGTTATGCAGTCGGAAGAGTAAGTGTGTCCGGAGTGAAAGGTAGGTAGAGTAAGTGGAGATATAGCATACAGGCGAAGGAGGGAGATCTGTGGTAGAGGGGGAAAAGAAGTATAGGCAAATGGAGATTGCAGAGCAGGAGCTAATTTGGTAGGTAGGTAGCAAATATTAGACTGACTGCTTGAGAGAGCAGGATGTTGGGGTGGTGCGCAGTGATGGGTTGTAGCTGACCAGGAGCCGCAGTAATAGAAGTAAGAAAATATGACAAAAAGACAGGGTTCACAAAATTAAGCATATACACATACACTGTTCTTAAGGGGAACTGTTGCTGGGAAAAAATTCCACTGGAGAGCAAGGTTCTTAGAGGAAGTGGGTGGTCTTCCTGGGTTGGTAATTGGTTTTGAGTCTTTGTGGCGAGGCAATGTACCTGTAAAATAAAGGAAGAGATAATGGATGAGGGCTAGGCAAATGAGAGCATTATAACAACAGCAACATTAGCTAAGATAGGGTACTCTAGGGGAGAAGGGGAGATATAGGACAGAGTAGAGAGAAGGTTGGTTTGAGAAAAACATTTAAATGTTAGAACTAGGGTGGGGGGAAGTAGTAGTATAGCTGAAGAACTTTGACTGAGAAGGAATTAGGGGAGAAAAAAGGACGAGCTTAGAAAGACAGTCCTAGTTTCCACAATACAGCTAAAGTCAATAAACAACTTAGAAAGAATAAAACAGCTTCTTTTAGCACAGACAGACTTAGTCACCACAGATGTTTTGTAACACAGTTACTTTAAATACAGTGCAGTTATGACTGTAACAGATCCTGTTTCCACAATACAGCTAGAGTGAATAAACAACTTAGAAAAAAATAAAACAGCTTCTTTTAACACAGTAGGACTTAAACCAAAAACAGTTCTTTTGGCACAATCGAGCAATGTTCAGAGCAGCTTTGTTTTGTACAGTAGAGTTAAATAATAACAGTACCTTTAGCACAGTCGAGCTATGTTCAATAGTTATGTTTGAGAAGAAAACTTATTTAGTAGTGCTATATTCAATGAATGAATAATCAGCAGGCTATTTGATTAGGGCCTTCAGCAAGTTTAAACACCTAGAATATTGTTTGCACATGTTTACCACAAGGAGTCAACATAACATAGTACAGGGCATAACCAATTGTTCCTTACACTTCTAACAAGTTGCACAAAAGTTCTGACCACAAACTGATATGCTCCACATGAGAATTTGTATTTTCTACAGATTAGTCCTTTAGAGGGGGATGCACTACAAACAATAAGCCTGTAAGCTCGCGACACAAGACGGCATTGTGGTATCTTGAAATAACGTGAGTAAAGCTCATTCAACACCACAACAAACTGATCTACCAGTGTCAGGAAATAGCCGTTAATGCAGATAACAAAATACCATACAAGATATTACAATTGAGCTTTTGTTTCCGTTAACTGCTGAGCTTACCTGGTCATTGTGCATACATCTCTGTGATATGGGGCCGAAAACACAAGAGAAAATGATGCTGTAGCCTAAGTGTGGCTATTATTTGCCGCAGCGGATCATGGGAGGTATGGGGTGATGTAATACTGCAATAGCAGATTAAAGTGGCTCTATGCTGTGTGGGTGGATGATGCTGCACTGTCCAAGAGAAGCAGATAAAGGAAAAACAATCAGGGAGAGAGCTGAGACAAGTTGGAGAAGGACAGCTGTGGTGAAAATACCACTATGTAGATTTTAAGCTCGGGGAGTTTGAAATGACTACTGTTGTCACTTTCAAGCTGCTTGCTGTTCTATAATATAGATATAGAATTTGGAATTATTACTTAAAGTAAAAGAGGCTCTCCCATTCGATTCCTGGCTGGAGTGTGGGGAGTGCCTTCTGTGTGGAGTCTGCATGTCCTCCCCGCGGTTGGGTGGGCGTTCGAAAGACATGCGTAAATGGGCGTGCCTTCATTGAAGGTTGAATGTTGAGCTGGCACCTCGGCATTCATGAAAATCAACTGCCAGTCATTAGTGGACCGGAGTTCTGCTGTGGTGACCCCTAACTGGAAAAAGCCGAAAGACAATAACAACAACTTAAAGTAAAAGAGCCAGTAGGTATGGTGTCACTGGGCTTGTAGAGAGGTTAACTCAGTTGAGAAGTGGCAGCTGTACTGGTAATACAACTGCTATGATTTAAGCACTAGTCTATGGAGGAAGGACAGAGTGGCCTCAGAGCATGGAGGTAAGCCAGGGAGGTAGGGGGGTGGATTAGAAGAGGAAGATAAGGGGAAAACAGAGGGTTATGCAGTACGAAGAGTAAGTGTGTCTGGATTGAAAGGTAGGTAGAGTAAGTGTTGATACAGCATACAGGTGAAGGTGGGGGGCTGTTGGAGAGGGGGAAAAGAAGTATAGGCAAATGGAGGGGGAGAAGAATTATAGGCAAATAGAGCATGCAGGGCAGGAGCTAAGTTGGTAGGTAGGTAGCAAATATTAGACTGACTGCTTGAGAGAGCAGGGTGGTGGTGGGGGGGGGGTGCAGCAATAGGTTGTAGCTGACCAGAAGCTGCTTTAATAGAAGTAAGAAAATATGACAAAAAGAAAGGCTTCAAAAAATCAAGCATATACACATGCACTGTTGTTAAGGGGAACTGTTGCTGGGAAGAATTCCACCAGAGAGAGGGTTCTGAGAGGGAGTGGGTGGTCTTCCTGGGTTGGTAATTGGTTTTGAGTCTTTGTAGTGAGGCAAGGTACATTATTCTTAAGGGGAACTCTTGCTGAGAAGAATTCCACAGGTGAGCAGGGTTCTGAGAGGGAGTGGGTGGTCTTTCTGGGTGGGTAATTGGTTTTGAGTCTTTGTAGCCAGGCAAGGTACCTGGTCAGTGTGCATACAACTCCATGATACGGGGCCGAATATGCAAGAGAAAATGACGCTGTAGCTTAAGTGTGGCTATTATCTTAGCCTTCAAGGTTTGTTCTATTCCATAGTTTCACAAGTAGTACCTACCCACTTAAGGAAATTTTTATTGTACTTGTAGGAGGTAATGGAAGAGTCTAAGGAAGTCATGCTAACAGTAGCACAATGCATTTTGATGGTTGAGTAAGGCAAACCCTTGGAAAGCAAAACAGAAAATAGTCAAGAACCAATGGCTTAGTGCCAGATCCAGTGTATCAAAGAGAAAAAGGCCCCCTGTCTGGACTTTCTTCCTTCATCTCACAGCAAGTGAAAGATAGTTCAGTAATAAAACAAATAAACCTACAAACAATACAAGAAATTTTGAAAACTAAAACATGAAAATCTAGTAGGAAAACTCAAACTTCACTTGATAAACTTATTAAATAAAACCTGGGACTGGTATGAAGAGTTTTGCTTAAATTCAAGATCAGACAGGTAACAGTTGTGTGATCTTCTAAAGTAGGCCAGAGTGGAACACTCCCAAAGAAAGGAAGGTGGTAGGTTTCACAGCTGTGGAGCTCAGAAGGAAAGATAAACAAATAGATGTGAGAGGAATCAAACTTTGTATCCTTGACTACAGGAAGCAGCTTGTTAACAGTTCAGAGCTTTAATCCTCTACACTAACTGTGATATATCAATAAGTAGCAAAGCAGCAGAGTTTTGCACTCTCTGTAAAAGATCTAAGCTGGTGTCAGGGAGCCCTGAGTAAAGAGCACTGCAGTAATAAAGGTAGGAGGAAACCAAAGTGTAAATAAGTACACATAAATCCTCCTGAGGCATTAGAATCCTGATTCTGGAGATGTTCCATACATGAAACTTATATGATTTTATCATGGCTGACACAAGTTTGCTAAATGTCATCTCATGGTCCAGGATCACATAAAGGTCATATACCTTAGAAATAAACTCAAGTCTCTTGACACCATAAAGAGTGAAAGAAGGGAGTATTAAAGCTAAAAACCTCTCAAAGTTGCATGCACAACTATGGCCTAAATCTTAGATGTGAACTTCAATCAGTTATCAGACAACCACATAGGAATGACTTCCAAATCATTCACAAAGGTACGCAAAATCAACACCTCATCCTAGGGAAAAGAAACGTAAAGTTGTGTATCATCAGCACAGTAAGGGTATACTTAACTCCTACTTCTAATGAAGTCCCTTAAGGATAGAGTAAAACTGTAAAACAAGCAGTGTGCCTGAGATACTGGGACACTCCAGAGTCTACTGGATAAGAACCAGATAAATTTAATCCTACGACCACCATCTGGGTACAGTCCAAAAGGTAGGAGCAAACCAATCAAGGACCATAGAAGAGAAACCATAATAAGATTATAAGTAGTCAGTTAAGATACTAAGGTCAACAGTGTCAAATGCCACATACAGATCAGGCAGAAACAGAATATAATATTAGCAATGATCTCTAGTTATGGAGATCATTCACACCCTTTAGGATGACTGTCTTAGTGTTGTGGCAATAGCAAAAGCCAGATTGATAAAAATCATTGAGGCCACTGACCATAAGCTATGATTCAACATGGGCATAAACTACCTTGTAGAAGCTATCAAGAACATTGAGGTCCAAGGATGGCTTCTTGAGAACTGTGAGAAAAAGAGCCTCCTTCATTAAAGTTGGAAATACGAAGTCCTCAGCAAGAGCATCAACATCTAACAAGACCTAACATGTCAAACTTGGCCATAAAAAGACCTGGAGGAGCAGGGATCCAACCCACAAGTCATAGTGCACAAGCCTGAAATCACAGTCAGGAAATCATCATAATAAGAAATACCAAACAATGACCAAGAGAAGGAAGGGCAAACTATACCAGAGACTAAAGTAGTGCCCATGGAGTCAGATGTAGAAAATGTGGCTCTTATAACAATAACCTTATCAGTGTATACTAGGCAGTCATTTCACAGTAATGTGATTAGAAAGTACCTTCAGATAATGAGAGAGGCACAAGCTGCCCTAACTTGGCTGAACATGGTCAAGGGGGTTAGCAACCTTCTTATGGGAGTTCTCGGTCTGGTGCCACCCGTAATGCTCATGCAGATCATGTTTGTCATTCCAAAGACCAATATACCCCCAACAATGTTGGATGGATAGTTCCACTGGTTTATGCCCTTGCTTCAAGGACTGCAACTCAAAATCAACTGCTAACTTACACAGATTTAACAAGTCATGGTCTATCTGACTTGGGCCTAGCCAGTCTAGAATAGTGGAAATAAGCCTGTTGTGATCATCTGTCAAACCATCCAGACTGTCAGCATTATCCTCCAAATGCATCTGAATGTTACAGCACTTGATCAGTTCAAGATCAAGGGTTTAAAGTGTTTAAAACTGGTTAACTTAAGAGCAAAGTACACCAAGAAGTGGCCAAAGCACGTGACATGCTCCACCATCAAGTAAGAAGAATTCACATCCAAAGGGAATATGGCCTTATTTATGGGATGCAAAATTAATAAGCTGTACAAACAATTCATTCAACATCCTAGTTTAAGGGCTCCTGACTTCATTTAGAACTTGTAACACTCGTGGAGAAACTACTACTTTTGAATCAAAAGTACTGCATGTGAAGATAGGAGGTACTGCCAGCACAGCTAGCTGGAATTCTGCAATTATATGTCTTTTGTGAATACCAAATGGATTTATACAAGATGCTTGTGTTACAAATGTACTAGAACTGTATGTCATGTGTATATCAAACTGATTTGTACAGATCAAACAAGAAAGGCAAACCAAGGCGTGTGGTTGAAGACTGTTTAAACACAAGTCAAACAATCCAAGTAGAAGAATAACCAGTCAACATGGCTGCATCCAATGAAGTAGCAGTTCCAAAGTTTAATAAAACAGCATAAAACGTTGACAAAACAGCATAAAAATATTTAAAACATCCAAGAAAAAGACAAGCTCTCTTATACCTAGCCAGGTGCTTCTTCAGATCTAATAAAACAGGCATAGAATACACACAGTTTCAGGTCTATCTCTTAAGAAGATGTAGAAGTCAGATGACCAGAAGTGATGTCATTCTACAAGCAATCCCACAAGTAATATTTTAGATATTATTTTGAGAAGTCCCCATGCCCCTGTCATGACCCCACATAAACCTCTAACCTGTCTATCTACTGCCCGTTTCTTACCTCTGTTAACCATACCTTCATGTGTTTAAATGCTTAATTTGCTGTATCTCCTTTTTCCTTGTATTACTTAAACTTTTGTAAAGTATATCTCCCTACGGATAGAACTTACTTTATTCTTCCCCTACTATTCATTCCTTACTAACGCTATCAATTATTTGAGCTCCCTTGTCCTGCCCCTACTAACTATACTTACTAACACTATAAATCAAGTTAACACTAAATATTAGCTTATCAGCACCTATTTTCCTAATACAATAAGTGGGTGCTTAAAACTACTTCTCCCACATGCTGCTACATTGTATATAATTTAACTTCTATGAATTCACTTTTTTTGTCTCCCCCATACTTGAAAACTGTTACATATTTAGTCATTAGAATTTTATTATTCCTGTAAAAATATATATTTTTCTGTAAAACAGTTCTTTTCTGTTGTGGCTCTTTTTGCTGTTTTTCATTTTTAATAGAATTGTATATGTATTACTGGAGCTTTTCTCCCCGGGTCTCTACTGAAAATGTTCTTGTACTCAGCTGGACCAACCCGGTTAACAAATAAACCAGTTAATACATGTCAAATAAATAAGTCTCTTAGTAAGACAGAGTATTCTGCTTGGGGCCTGACTAGAGAGACTGTCCACAGTTTTCATCTTGCCTTGCCCAAGTAAGTTATTAGGTAATAGTATAATTCTCTTAGATTCGGCCAGGAATATAGTAATGCTTAGTTTAGCTATTGCTTTTCTGCATTTGTCTGAGTCTGTCTTTCAATGTTATTTTAAATATTTCCTGTGATTTTGAACTCTGATGTCAATGTGAACAGATATTTAGTATTGTCTTGTTCTTTTATTATTTATTATTAAATATATTTAAATATTTCATCGTGGCTGATTTTTGTAGAGATATTTAAGTTTTGAGAGTATTTGCATATTTATTTGGTGACACTGTGTAGGCCACTCCTAAATGCCTTGCTCGTAGTCAAGCTACCATTTGTATTAGTATTAATATTACATAGTAAAATTGGACACCCTTTGTTAAGGGCCTTAAAATAGCTGGTGAGGGGTTCTGGTGGCAGTGATAACAACCTTATAGTCTGGGCAAAAGGAGGTATAGCTAGCAAACCTGTGCCAGCCTTTCCCAGGTGTGTGTGTGTGTGTGTGTGTGTGTGTGTGTGTGTGTGTGTGTGTGTGTGTGTGTGTGTGTGTGTGTGTGTGAGTGTGTAAATCAAATCTCAAAGAGTGTTTGTGTGTCAACTAACTTGGGCAGGGACACAAAGCACTAGTTGGACAGAGATAGTGTTTGGCTTGGAACTCTGGCTAAGGGCTCAAGTCTATAGCTGTGTCAGTGGGGAGTCTTACTGGGGATCTGGAGAAAGAGAGAGGAGCCAGCCCCAGGACTGAATGTGTTCCCTCTGTGCTCTTAAGGGAAATTGTGCTTGATGCAGAGAGCTGCATCTGGAGATAATGTGTGTGTACCTGTTATTTTCCCAGTGAACTTTCCTCACAGGTGCCAGTAGTGAGGATTGAGGCTCATTGATTACTGGCCCAGAGGTGGGGTGTCACACTGCATCCAGGTTGTAAGATGGTAAGATCAAAGGCTGGGTATACTGCTCTGATTTTTTGCTGATAAAGATCCTCCCTGAGATGAAATTCCAGATATTTTCTTTCATTCTCCTTGAGCTAGAAGGGGGAAATTAGAATCAATCAGGCACCCTTCATATATTCTTCTCATAATACATTATGAATCACCAGAATTAAGAAATATGCATAAAGCAATTTGTCTTCTCATGGTCTTGACAGAGCATCATAGCCCCTGTTAAAAAATGGGTAACTGAGATTCTCTTGAACTGCAAACAGACTTCCTAAGCTGCTACTTATGATCTAGATGAACCTCACAGCTGGGGGACTTTTTTAGAAATGTTTTTATGCCTGGAAGAAATACTCCACATTGATCACTTTCTGTAACTACTTGGCTATCTTATAGCAGTGATGTACCTTGTGCCATATGGCATCAAACATGTTCTACATTATTGCTGATTTGCCCTTGTTTATAGATTCATAGATATTTACTAGGCTATTGATCTGTGAAGAACTTAAGAAGCCTAACCTTACATTCGCATGGGGATTTTTAAGCCTTATATTTTGTGAAGAAATCACCCAGGGATGGGCAAAAAAGGAACATAGAAAAGAAACCGCAATAAGGTTATAAATGTTCAATTAGGATTACATGGTCAACGATGTCAAATGCCAATATTCAATGATTTGCTAAACGTGGAGTGACTTTGTGTTTACTCATTCATTCAAACAAATTATAATTCAATAGAACAAAACAAGTAGTTTACTTTTTGTGGAGTGAAAGATGGTTCCAAGGAGAATTGTCTGTGATACATGCCAATCCCTCCAGCATGTTATATTTACATTGCAGAAGAAATTGCGATCCCTTGAGTGGGTGTTTATCCCACCACTGGACTTGTGAATGTGTGATAAGTATGACAGGATAGGTCTATAGCAGGGGTCACCTCTCATTAGCCTGTAAGATACTGAGTAAAGGGACAAGGCCTGGAGATGATCTGCATAGTTTTTATGATTTAAGCCCCTGATTTTCTTAGTGAGGAAGTCCTAAGGTCATTCCAGTTATGACAACTGTTTGGACATGTACCTAACAAAACAGGCATTATACTCATTGCTTGGTCTAATGAGTGCTGAGTATAATGGACTGCCATACCTTTAGATATAAGCTGTGTAATGAAAAAGGACTTCCTTACAATAGCAGATATGTGTTCATCAAAGGACAGTTCATTGTCAACATAGATTCCCATATCCCTGACTATGGGATCAATTTTCATAGGTATGATGTCAATGTGATACTCTCAAGTTACCACCTCACCCTATAACCCACATAAAGATAGTAATGCAGAAATCCTCATTTCAAAGATTCAGCTAAATTCTAGTAAATCCATAAATATTATATGTATATATCTACCACCTGGAAATAACATTAACTCCTTGGAAGATATTCTTAGCTGGGTCTCAGCAACTTTCCCACAAGAAACTATAATCCTTGGTGATGTCAATATTGACTGGAAATGTATCAATACTGAGCATCCCACTTCAAACATTAACCTTCATGGCTTCTCTTACACCATCACCTCCCCAACCAGAATTAACAAACCAAACCAAAAAGAGAGCACCTTATATTGGATACTCATTAATAATCATCACCAAACTTAGTTAGAGTAGGTATTTTCCCTAACGATATAAGTGACCACTGCTTGACCTATATAATCAGGCAAAGAATAGATATCTCTCACCCAACAGCATGCAGGACTATATGTTCCAACAAACAATTTAACCAAACTCTATTCCAAAGTGAACTTAGTGCCTGTGATTGCACTAATCTAAAAACTCTCCCATTAGAAGAAGCTGTCCAAAACTTTAACCCTAAATTCTTAGCATGCACCCAAACGTAAAATAAGAATCAGGGCAAAACCAGCCCCATGGATCTCTAAGTGGCGAACTACTAAAAGCACATCTGATCAACAAACATTTAGACAACTAAGAAACGCAGCTAAAAAAATCTATACTTTTAGACAAAAAAAAAACTTTTACTGTAAAATACAGAAAACACACCAAAATAACCCTCAATGATTCTGGGAAAGTATTAATAAACTCCTTTACCCAGGTCACTCCAGTACACCAACCCCTATAGGAGCTAATTATGACACTCCCTTCCAAATTGCAAATAAATTTAACTCCTTCTTCACAGAAACCATCCAATCTGTAGCCAGTCAGCTACCCCCTGACACTTCCAGCCTACAAACCACTATGACTAGCAAACTTCCTACTACAACCCATCTCTACTAATTTCATTTTCAAACTCCAAGCTAAACTTAAGCCTTGTACCCCTTGCGCTGACCAGATTCCTGCTGAATATCTGCAAAAAGCAGCTAAAGCAGTAGCTTATCCTATTGCCATCCTTATAAATAGAACCATTAAGGAAGGTTCCATCCCTGCCATCTGGAAAATCTCACACATCATCCCCCTACACAAAGGTGGTAACTCCAATGACTATTCAAACTATCAGTCCATAGCCCTTCTATCCCCCCTAGCAAAAATAATGGAAAATGCATTCATCATCAACTAATAGGCCATCTCACTCAACACAACATACTAGCCAAATTCCAACATGGCTTTAGGCCATATCATAGTACCACTACTGCCCTCTTATCCTTTACTGACACCATTAATAGATTCTGCAATAACAACAAACTCTCTTCAGCTCTTTTTATTGATCTTTTAAAGGCTGTTGATATGGTAAACCACTCATTGTTTATTTATCTTCTCAAATCACTTTCCCTAGATTCTCTATCTGTAAAATGGTTCACTTCCTACCTGAGCAACAGGCAACAGGCAGTGCTCTGGGAGAATAAACTATCATCTCACCTGCCAGTCACACTGGGTGTACCCCAGGGCTCCATTCTAGGTCCTCTCTTATTTTCAATCTTCATTAATGATCTCTACTTAGCTATTCCCAATGCAACTTGTATTCAATATGCAGATGATTCGACATTAATCTGTACAGCCAAATCTGCATCTGAACTGCAATCCCAAACCCAGAAGGTTTTTAACATAGTTGAGACATGGTTTTGGAAGCGGTGCCTCCTTTTGAATCCCAAAAAAACTAAACTCCTGCTCTTTACTCCTACTCACAGGTCAATACCAATAGACTTCTCAGTCATCTCTAATAATGGCACCCTCATATCTCCAGACTCTACTACCAAACTCCTAGGGAACACAATAGACAACAACCTGAACTTTGGTGCCCATATTAACAACATTATAAAATCAGTTAACAGAAAAATGGGCTCCCTGTATAAAATTAAACCCTTCTTAACACCAACAGCAAGAACTACCATTGCCCACTCCCATCTAATCTCTACTCTTCTCTATGCCTCACCAATATATACCAACCTTTCCAAAAATAATCTTCTCAAACTAGCTACCTCCTATAACAGCATAGCCAGATTTGCCACTGGTAAACCTTTCAGAACCCATCACTGTCATAATCTCAAACAGCTCGGGTGGCTTGAACTACAAAAATCAGCTTCAAATCAATCAATTTACTACTGCCCATAAGATTCTTTACCAACCTAACAATACTCCAATACTCCTACTGACCTCATAACCCCTTATAGAAATCTTAATGCCTTGCGTTCATCAAATAAACTACTAATTAGCATCAGTAAGGCTAACAACATAGCAGGAGACTCTCTGTTCTCAAATACAGTTGGGGAAAAGTGGAACCTTCTGCCTAATGAACTTACTTCCCTTCCTTCCTTATCACTCTTTAAACAAAAAATTAAAATCTTCCTGAAAACACACTGGCTTTGCCCTTGTACTAACCCTGACTAAACAATCATCACTGCTTCTAGTATCTTTACTAACTCCACTCGCTCTTCTAATTACTGTGCTTTAGTGCAACGTGAAAGTACATATGCAGAAATCTAAAGCTGTATTAGCTACTAGTATATGTAAATAATTAGTTCTAAATATTGTAAATAGTTTTTATGAAATGTGTAGAAATATTTCATCTATGTCTGTTTTTTTTGTAACATTATTGATCTTGTCTGTTCATGTCTGTCTTGGAGCTTATTTCCCCAGGCCTCTACGGAAAATGAACATGTATCCAGTTAGACTAGCCCAGTCAACAAATGTAAAATAAATAAAATAAATAAAAAAATAAATAAAGTAATTCATGCCAAAGGGTGCAATTATACATTTCTTGGCATTTAGTTTTAATCCATGGTTTTGACACTATTTGTTTGGGACAGGCACTCCTGGAGGGTATACTCTGGAGAGTTTAAGATGATATCAAGTTTGAAATCATCTGCAGATTTGGTCATCCATAAAGCTTTAACAATAGCTTTGACCTCTGAGAAGTAAATACCAAAGAGAAGCTACCGAAGGACTGAACCCTGGGATACACCACTAGTAAAAGGTATTTCAAAGGAAGTACAGCCCCCCACCTTTACATTCCTGGTTCTACTTATAATCCAGTTTGCTATCCAATAAGTTACATAGGGTGTATAGTTAACTTGGACTGTCCATCTGTGATACCTGCATGTGAGATAGTGTCAAATGCATTTGTACGTTTTAGATACACATGAGTGCTGATTTGTCTTCAACCATTTCTAGTTAAGTAAGCAAAATCTGCCCTTGACTATTTATTTATTTATTTATTTATTTGCCATTTGTTAATCGGGTCAGTCCAACTGAGCCAGTGGTCCATTTTCTGTGGAGATCCGAGGAGAAAAACTCCAACATAGGTGAGTAAAACAAAACAGTTTAAACAGATTCATGAGAGTACAGAAAAAAGAAAATACAAGCAAACATAGTTGAAAAGGTTCAATACAATATAGGATGCAGAAAGATAATAAAGATATAGCAATGCTGAGAATTTAATACAAAATAATAAGGTGCATATTTACAGATAATAACATGTGAATGTAGGCCTTCAGGCCGAGATATGCTGTTACTGGAGTAGCCCATAGTAGGTGAAAGAATTCATGTGAGGTAAGAAAAGGTTATGATACTTAGCTTTGCATAAAAAGAGGGAGGCTAGGTAGGGTCTTGACATGGACAGGAGATTTGGGTAGCAAGGTATGTTTTCAGTTCTTTTTTGAAGCAATTTAAGTTTCTGATGTTTCGAATATTTTGAGGGAGTTTGAGAGAGACAAATCTAGACTGGCTTGGGTTGAGAGTCTGTATGTTATCTATATCCTTATTTATTAATTCCATAATGATCCTTTCCATAGCCTGCAGATGAGGCTGGTCAGGAGGGTTATGGGTGTGTAAATATCTGGGTCCATTGAAGCCCCATCTTTGTGCAAGGGAATGGCTCTTTGCTGTCCTCCATTCATCTGGAACAAAGCCTGTTTAGAGGCTGATATTCAATAGGCTCAATAGGGGGTCTGATAAGTCATGTTTCAGGCTGGCCGGCAGGCAGCCTGGTATGATGTCCGGCCCCCACAGAAGTAGTATTCTTGGCCTTAGATAGTGCCTTGAGAAGTTGTTCTAGGAAGATTTGGGGGTGTAGATACACATATGTGATATGAGAATACTGGAGGAGAGAGAGGGGTGAAGTTTGAGCTAAATTTGTCTGTTGGTTGGTTAGCTATGCCCCCTTGGGTCTGAGCATGTGATATAATTTACTATTAACTCTGCACAGTGCTGGCCATTGTTTATGAGATTTGTAGCATAGCTAAAGGAGGCCTTGTGGTTATCCCTTCATTGCCAGGGTGACTATTTTAATCTTACATATGACATTGATTGATTTGATCAGGGTCTGGAGTTTCTTGTTTAGTTTAACAAGATCATTTTTAGGATATTGAGAGTTCAGTTTATTTTTGCGTGTTTATATCAAGATTCCACCATAGGAGTTTATTTTTGAATTTGGTTCTTAGGTTAGTGCTAGGCTAACTGCCCCTGTAGGCCATTTTAAGCCTAGCCAATTACCCCATGTGAGAATCAAACCCTGCACCTTATATTTGTAAGGTAAACATCTTGACCATTATGCCAACCTCCCAGCTATATTGATTTCTCTGGTGACCTCTGCATCTAAGCAGCTATTTACATGTGAATAGAATTTGGCAGTAAAGGTTTCCACGTAAGCAGTGGCATCATCAATATGTGGGCCACTTTTGAATTTACTCAGGTCATCATTCAGTTTTAGTAGATTAGCCTTGGCATAATATATTGAGGTATTGGAAGTTGCTTTAGTGTTATAGTGAATGTGACTGATCTGTAGTATGATTTGACCAGACAGGAAGATGCAATTGGTGGGGAGCAAAGCTACCCCATATTGGCAACGACCAAATTCTTGATTTTCCTGCAAGTGCAGACAAACTGGTCTAGAGAGTCCAAACTGATGACTTCCTGAAATTTCCAGGTTACATATTTAAGTCTACCAGTTTATAGAGGGGTAGTTGAAGCCATCTAGAAAAATAAATCTTCACTAGAGGAACATATCACAGGAAGTCAAAAAACGAGTCCACTGATGATGACTATGAATTTATTGAATGAAACTCCACAAAAAATTCACCACAGTAAATAAGCACTTTCTTCCTATCCAAATTAAAAGGTCTTCGTCAGGACTAATGCCCTGCAGAGTTCTACAGCAGCAGAGAGACAAAAGAGAGACTTCGGAGTGATCAAGTATCATTTTTCTGCATTTTCTTGCTGCCTTTAGCTAATTCCACCTAAAACGCTGATTTTTTAGAGTTTCTGTGATTTAAAAAGCTTGTTTCAGCTACATATTGTACTTATTTTAATGCCTGCACTTTAACAAAGTCATTTTTATATTTAAATTACCTGTTTAACTGTTGCAGGCTACACACTCAAGTGTGATAGCCATTTCTGTGCATTTAAAGTGTTTTTTTATTGTATCTGCTTTATTTTCTGAAAAAAAAAAACAAAAAAATACTTGTTTTCCCACCTTTCTAAGCTAGTATAGTCCAGTTTTCAGGTTAGTGCTGAATTCAGGGCTGTGTTACAAGTTTCTGTGTTTGCCTACACCTTACTTGGATAGAAGGAAGTTTCTCTGTTCACCTGTGAGAGAGGGGAGCTTTGAGCAGCCTATCTGTCCCTGGAGTAGTGGTTTCAGCCCAGAAATTAGTAGTTTATTGGCCATTTTGGGCTAATTTCTATCTCTTTTATTTCCCTGCTATAAAACCACTGGGCAGCGTCGGTTAGCTAGGGTATAACTATTCCCAGCTCCACAAAGTGTACTCTTCAATTTTTCCCTCGGAACTAGACAAACTTTCAACTTAAGCACTCAAACCATTCACTTCTCAGCCCAGCACTTGCTCAAAACTCATAGCATCACTAATAAACCTTAGAACTAGACCCCCCCCCCTATACTGTAGAGAAGGACGAGGCTCTCTATTCGACCTTACCAGCCAATCAGTAAAACAGTTCACTGTGCCTATCCAGGCATGTCCAAAGGGCAGTTTCAATTGTACTCTCCGGTCTAACTGGGGAAGTTGGGCATTTTGAGGCAATGTTACAACTGCCTCATGTACGCAGACAACCTTCTCCTCCTACCACCAAACACTAATACATGTGAGAGATGCAATTATGTAGCCAAACTGGAGGCTAAGCTCTCTCAACCCAAGACTGGATCAGACAGTCAAGAGGAGAAGGGAATTACTTGCATCACACCACCAGTCTCACATAGACCTATGAAACCAGTGCCGGCAAAAAACACACATAAATACACGCAAACATACTCGGAGGCTCTAAATAAAAATCTGCAAAAGCAACAGAGACCTCCAAAGCAGACATCCAAGCAACCACCTCCCCCCAACACAAACCATGAAACACATACTTCATAAAACCCATCTGCTACTCAATCACAGCCCTTAAGGCAAAATAACATACCCAACACACTAGTAATAGGTGACTCTATAGTCAGGCACACTAACGTCCTACTCACTAGGCAGAACAAGGAAAAGGTTACTGTTAGCTGCCTGTCGGGTGCCAGGATCCACCACATAACACAAGCACTCAGGTCACTCCAGAACAAGTACAAATACGACTCTGTCATTCTCCATGTTGGTGTGAATGACCTGAGCCGTACCTCCCTGGACTACATGAAAAGAGACATGGAGGAGCTCTCTGATCACGTAGCCCAGGCCGGTATGACCCTGACCCTGAGTAGCATCCTGCCCTCACCAAGAATTATACCACTGTATAAAGAAAAAAATTATCAATTTCAACAACTGGCTAAGCTTCTGGTGTCATTCAAAGGGGATATAGTGTCTGTCAGCCTGGGATGACATGCTCGACAAGCCATGCTGCTTCAACAGAGACGGCTTGCACCTGTCACCCTTAGGCTTTCGAATACTGGCCAAGGCTCTTGCCACCCCCAAAGTGCTTTTTTTAGGCAAGGCTCAAAAGACAAACCCACCGCCATACATACTACAAGTAACAAAAAACTGAGGGTAATGCTACTCAATGCCAGAAGTCTAAACCTCAAAATACACGCACTCGAGGCACTCCTCAGTATGGAGAAAATCGATATATGTCCAGTAACAGAAACCTGGTTTAAGGCTCCAGAGAGCACCCCAGCACTACCAGGCTACAACTCATACCATACATTTCAGCCACAAAACCCAGGCCGAAATACAAAATGCAGGGGCATATCCATATTCATAAAGGATACCCACACCTCCAGGTTAGTGGCACAGCACAATGCTTCAGAGATCATCCACGTGCAACTAACAATGGGCAAAACTGCAATTCAAATTGTAGCTTGCTACAGATCACCCACCATGTCCCAGGACCCCCATTCTGCATTTCTGGAAACACTAGGAAACATAAAGGTCCTACCAAACACCCTGATATTGGGTGATTTCAATTACCCAAACATTAGCTGGGAGAATTACTCAAGTACTAACTGCCTTGCCCAACATTTCCTAGAATTTATAAACTCAAACACCCTGGATCAACTGGTCAACACCCCTACCAGAGGTGACAACATATTGAACCTGGTCATCACCAACATGGGCGGGAGGTCAACCCCTCGCTGGTTAGATTTGACCATGAACTAATCACTCTGAATATCCACATTCCGCCCCCACCCCCTGGTCAAAGAAACCACCAGGAAAAACTTTTCAAAAGCAAACTTCACATTACTTAAGACTGAGGTGGAAAGTTTCAAAGCCCCCATGCCAAAGGATAACGCTGTCCAAGCTGCAAAATCCTTTACTAATGCACTCTACTGGCACCTACAAGATTGCATGGATCGTGCTATTCCAAGCAAAACCAAGACTCACTCCTCCAAGAAAAGAAAACCAGTTTGGTGGACCCCTGCCATAAACAAGCTATACAATAGAAGGAGGAAATTAGTACAGAAAAGAGTAAAACCCCAAGAAGGGAAGACATCCTTGATCAGTATCAGCAAGAAACTCTGATCCCTCATAAAATCATCCAAGGCTAGCTTTGAAAGAAAATTTGCCAAGGACTCCAAAGATAACCACAAGGCATTCTTTAGCTATGTCAAGAAGCTAAGTGACAATTCTCAGATCTGCTCGGAGTTAGTGCAGAATGGCACAAAATACACTGAACCGACCGATATCACCAACATCTTGGCAGACAGCTTCAGTGCAAACTTTACCCCCCCTCTCACCCCCAAAAGGGTCCATAACCATACCAGAAGAATGTAGTGCCCCTGAAATCACAGACACTCAGGTTAAAACAGCCCTCTCCAAAGCCAAAAACACAGCATCAATAGGACTGGACAGTGTCCCAGGCTGCGTCCTACACGAGCTCAAAGATGAACTAACCCCTCACCTAAACACACTGTTCAAACTCAGCCTCTCCACTTGCTACATGCCCATAGAGTGTTGCGCAGCAATGATTATTCTGCTCCACAAAGGTGGAGCCACAACAGACCCTGGGAAATATTGCCCTATAAGCCTGACTAGCTTGGTCTGCAAGGCTATGGAGCGCATCATCATGGATCTCATAAACAGAGACATTGGGAACCTCCAAACACTGGACCCTACCCAGTTCGGCTTTGTTAAGGGCAGATCATGCCTCCTAAACCTGGTGGACTTCTTTGAGACAGTTACCAAGGCTATAGACGAGGGAAAGGTGGTACACACAGCCTACCTAGACCTCGCAAAGGCCTTCAACACCATTCCCCATACAGGTATTATAGACAAGCTCACCAGCCTGAACATAAATCCCTATGTCACGAGATGGGTTGCCAACTGGCGCATGGACAGAACCCACATGGTAAGAGTTGCGGGAGCTAGGTCTGACTCTAAACTGGTTACAAGTGGCGTTCCCCAGGGCTCAGTCCTAGGACCCCTGCTGTTCGGCATATACTTTTCAGAAGTACAGGCAAGCACAGAAGGGCTATGGCTGACCAAGTTCACAGACGACTGCAAACTAAGGGCTATAATTGACTCTCCGGCAGACACAGACATCTTCCAAAAGGGTCTCAGTGAGACAGATACCTGGTGTCAAAACCATGGCCTCAAGCTAAATGCCAAAAAGTGCATAGTCATCCCCTTTGGAAAAAACAAAGTACCCACAAACTACCACATAGGTGGTAGCCCCCTAAATATGGAAGACGTAACAAAGGATCTGGGGACCCAAGTAGATAGTAACCTCTCCTTTGATAATCACATTGCCAAAGTAGTTAGAAAATCCTTATATGTGGCCCACCTAATCACAAAAGGGTTTGCATCCAGATCAAAAGAGGTCATTGTGCCCCTCTACACATCACTCATTAGACCCATCATAGAGTACAACACCCCATTTGGGATGTACTTTACAAGACACCTGCAACAGCTGGAAAGACCACAAAAGTATCTCACCAAGAGGATTACTGGCCTCAAACAGATGCCCTATGCAGCTCGACTGAAGAAACTCCAGCTGTACTCTGTTGCATACCACCTACTCAGAGGTGATCTCTGCCTGACATACAAGGCCATGTCCAACCCAGACTTGATGGACATGCTCCACCTAAAGAAAACCATATCCCCTCGAGCCACACACTCTAGGGATCTACGCCTCACCACAACAATAAACAGGACATGCTGGAGGGATAGATTCCTGTCCCAGGGACTTCCCATGCTCTGGAACAAGATTCCAATCTACATTATTCAGAGCTCCTCACTAACCCTCTTCAAGAGAAACCTTGACGAGTGGATGGGAAACAGAAAGTTTACCCCAGGGATCACTTCAGTGGCTCTGCTGGACAGAGGCAGAGGGAACTAATCTAAGGGGGCAGCGAAAGCCAACACATTCTGGCTAGGCTTATAAATGCCTTCGGGCAGATAGCCTAGTACCTACCTATGAACCTATGAACCTATAACATGTATGCATTTGTCAGTTCCTTAAGTAATCCAAGTAGCTCAGTAAAGTGCAAAATGTGGATCCAACTTTATTGGAAGTATTTTGAGTAAGAGCAGTATTCTAATGAGGTTCATCTGGAATACATTTTGTCTGGCTTATGCTTCTACCGTGACTTGTCAAGTTACAGCTTATGAAACTGGAAACTGAGCAAAACATATCAGGAAATCATCCTGGCTGCAAGCTGAATAAAGTGTTTAGAAACCAGTGACTACTGAATGTTAACTAGGTAGCTAAGGGACCCCTCAATTTGGGTAGCACAGAGTTCATCAGGGGACTCGGTTTTTGACTTCCTGCGGTATATTCCACTAGTGCAGATTTATCTGGTTACCATTTCAGTTAATGCACATCTGCCTTCTTTTTTTTTTTTTTTAAATAGGATTTCCTAGAAGAATGGCTTAATGCTTAGTGACTGCATACCAGTTAGGTAGGAACCGTGAGCCAAAGGGGACATAGAGGGATTCCAGTATTAGCCATAATATGATTAGGGGTTTTGTTAATAGTAAGTTTGATATGGAGGTGTTCCAGGTAGTTATATATGGCAATAAAAAGAATATCGAGACACCGCCACCAAGGGACCCCGCAGGATTTTTTGCAGGGGGGTGCAAACCCAGAGCCCCACCCACATGGCTTTCCCCGCCCCCTGCCAAAACAGCCCCGCCCAAGTCCACCCACCCCCAAGCCCCGCCCACACAGCCATTCCAGTGTCCCATTACTTGGCTATTTCTCCCCATTTGCCATAGACACTGTTCAAATCTGTGTGCATACTGTTTTATGCTTTAGTTCTACAATGATTTACAGGCAGTTGGATTTAATTTACAACTTTTATTTCAAACATTATAGCCCAAACACTGAGACATTTACTAAACCTAAACAAAGCAATAGTCTTACAATGAAAACAGACTTGGCATTAAAGCTTCTCTACTTTTGAAACTCACATTCAATGAAACAGCATTGAAACCCACATTCAAAGAAAATTCATCTGGCCAGTGGCAGGTTATTTACCTTTGAACTGTTTTCAAGCAATAGGCTCCTTGCACACTGTTAGGGCCATGCAAAAGCTTTGATTTACCTGATTGTATTAATTATAATATATAACTGAATTATATCCCTTGTGTTATACAGCAACACTTGTTTGAGTGTCTATGCCGAAGTAAAAGTAATCTGAATAATTCCACATTAAAGATATATGAAACTAATGAAGATGTTGTTGCTAGAAAACAACTGTATATTTCAGTGTTTCATCTACAAATTCAGTGCCTGCTGCCGTCAAAGAATAAATTGCCTATGTTAAATTAAAAAAATGGTAAGCTGGTATATTGCAATAGAAAATGGATGGCAAGCTGAAAAACAGGTTCATAGTTATTAGGCATCTCATCCAAAGGAGGACATCCTCAGGACTGCAGCATATAAATGTACGTGCTGTAGGAATAGAACCTCAAGCCTCTACATTAAGATTTATTCTACTTGTGGTGCTACTAACATAGCTTTAAAACTTTATACCACAATAGAGATACCATTTGCTAAACAAAACAATTGCACATTGTAAATAGACTTGGCATGAGCAGCAGTAAACTTCGCTTCCCTTAAAACTCCCAGTTCCTTGAAAATGCACTTGAAAATAAATTCCACCTGCTAACTCTAACTTGGGTATTTCACTTTCTCTGTCTCTCACAAACATACCATACCCCTCAAGGCCTCAACCTTAGTGCAAGAAACCTGGACAAAGCCTAAAATAAATAGGGACAGATTATAAATATGGCTCTCATAAACTTAGAAAATTGCAAGAGTAACAGGATTTGTGTTAGAATGCATTTTTCTAAATGATATGACATCTAAAACTGAAATGTCAAATTTTTTAGCAACTTCAATCCTTTTTAGGAGGAATATGGGTCAAAAATCTGGACATTCTGCAAAAACCTGGACAGCTGAGGGGTATGCTACCTCCCTCATACACACACATATACACACACACACAAAATAATTCTGGTCAGACTTGAATTAGCTCTGGGAAGGTTGCACTGAACGGCACTGTGCTTGATCTGAAGTGGGTGAAATCCTGGTAGCCAGTGATAACGGATCTGCAGCTCAGCAATGTGGAGCATTAAAGCATTTTTAGCAGAGCATTGTTTCATCACTACCTATTGTGTTTGCACATAAGCTGTAGTTATTTCAAACATTTGCCTTTTTTGATTACTACAGAGTACATTTACCCACCAGAGCTATTGTGTTTTGTCTTCAGTGTGGAGCTTACCTAGTTGTTGCAGGGCTTGGCTTTTAAGTAAGGTAGCAATGCTTATTTACCATATACCATTAAAGCCACCCAACTAACTGTACTAACACACAAACACTGCTACAAGACACTGGTCTCCAATAAAATGTAATGAGCTTCTGAAAATACTGTAATCCTGTCCTTTTATTACAAATACTGTCATATGCATTTCAATACCCAAGGCTTATACATTATCTAGTTATGTAAATATTCTCTGCATGGCAACAACGAAAAGGCTTTCAATGCTGGTAATTCTTTAACAATATGCTTACTAAAGCTTACTTGCATCTTACAATCTCCGACAAGCTTACCTGATGTTCATTAAACCATGGCTACTTAAACAGAGCAACAGGGCACTGTGACAGCATGCAGTTCCTGAATAATAAGAAGCATAAATCAACAGTATAAAAATCTGATAGAAAACAAGAACATTCTGCAAAATCAAGGATAGATGAAAAGCCACGGTCGTATTTGTGATCTACCTTGGATGGGGGAATACTCTGCACACTTACACTGCATAACTGCTCCTTGCCTTCCTTGGACACATCCAGAGCCACTACAATGGAGGGTGGGGTGCAATAAGTATGTCATAATTTGAAATGTCTCTGGCTG
Organism: Protopterus annectens; assembly: GCF_019279795.1. Lineage (NCBI taxonomy): Eukaryota > Metazoa > Chordata > Ceratodontiformes > Protopteridae > Protopterus > Protopterus annectens. The sequence continues at coordinate 1,260,060,392 of NC_056726.1, forward strand.
ACAGTGATGGCTCTGACACTCATACCTCTCATCTTCAGAGCAAGAAATCTGGACAAAGCCATACATAGAACTAGAAGTGGGACACAGGCCCAAAAATAAGGCCAATTTTTAAATATTGCTCTTATTAACTTAGATAATAGAACAGTAGTAGAGCTTGCATTAGTACGAATTTTCTGAAGGGTATAAAATCTGAAACTCAAATGTCTTCCATTATTTTCTAACTTCAATCTTTAATGACTTGCCACTAATTTGCCAGAAAACCACAAGTTTATGAAAAACGGACCAAAATGTGATGCAAAAATACCTGTCAAAAAAGGGATACCTTTTTAGTATTAACATTGTTAACTTGAGCAGTTAACAAAATAAGAGCATCTACATGCATTTCTGAAATAAAAGTAATCTATAACTCTGATCATTAGTTATATACAATTGTAAACTCTCCACATTTTCTTCCAAAATTGTCATTTTGGAGGAGGGATTATTAGGGGAGAGCAACATTTTGAGCCAAAATTGGGGACAATTATGAGGTTTGGATATTTAATCTACAGTGATTTGCACGTACCTCTCAACCGCTTAATGCAGGAAATCTGGACAAGGCCAAATATATTGGGGGAACATACAAACACTACTAAAAATTGCTCTTGTATAAACTTAAGACAGTCTTGCATTAGCATGCATTTTTCTGAAGGTTATGACGTCTGAAACTATGTGTCATTTAGTGACTTCATTCCTAAATGATTTGCTAGAAAACCACAAATTTTATGAGGAACAAACCAAAAATAAGAAGCAAATATCTATTCATTCTGCAAAGATATGGACAACTGAGAGGTATAGTTCAATCGGGGCTGTCTGAGATCACTACCCCCCCCTCACAAAATCATGGTCGAATGGAGCCTCCCCGTGCAGCCATTCCAATGTCCCATTCCTTGGTTATTTTGCCCCATTTAAATAATATCAGGATTCGCAGCAATAGGGCAACACACAGAAGTACCACAGAAGTCACAGGAAAATAAAGTTAAATTTAAGTTGAATTTAAGAAGCGCTTTTCGTCTGTGGTGTACACAGACTTCCTCAGACAAAAAGTATTACAAACTACATTTAACTGAACAGCAGCTTAAATATCCAGCAGTATTAAGTCAAAGGTTCAATTAACCAATCAGGCACACCTTGAACCATGAATAAAAATTTAAAGTTAAAACGCAAGCTCACAGGACTTGAGTTCAATCACTCACATTATATTAAAATTAAAAATAAAACTAGACAATCATAAAATCAGCCAGTTGTTAGCCTATCATCTAGATAAACACTAGCCACTACCTGATATAAACAAGTACAAAACACAAAACAGTTAGAGTGTGTTACAAACTCATAAAGGCAAAAGACTATCTAACCAGGTTCTTAAGTTTAAGAAGGCTGCTAATAGAGCAGCCTTCATTGAGACCTGGTAGAGCATAGGCATTTAATCTAATTTGCCATCGCAATTCAGGCCTCTAATAATAGGTGTACAGGGCTCCTCTAATAGTGTCATGCATTTGTTCTATAACCATAAACTTAAAATGGTGGTCTTTATGCTGGATGATATGTTTAGCAAGAGCATTTTCATCTTTCGCTTTGTTAATTGCATATTGATGTTCGTAGATCCGATCTTTAAATCTACGCCGGTTTTACCTACATAAAAACCTGTGCATTTTGGCATAATGCCACATAGACCACCATTTTAGAATTACAAGTGCATCTGCATCTAATGTCAGATCTAATATTATCAATGTCAAATCGGTTTGATTCAAGAATGTGACGACATTGATTGCAGTTTTGACATTTGAACATCCCAGAATGCGGGTACTCTGCCGCTCAGGTTGTTCCAACAACATTTTCATATTTTACCCCTTCTATATGTAACCTCAGGTTTAACTCCCAGTTTGTTCAAAATTGCAAGGTTGGAACGGAACAAGTTCCAGTTCTTAGTAATGATGTCCATAATAGACCTACTACTTGGACAATATGTAAGAATTAATCTAGTGTTATTATTATTTATAGGAGTAGTTCCACCTATACATTCTAACCTAGACTCGCCAACCGGAAGAACTGATGTTCAGTATAGGTTTGTAAAACCCACTGGATCTTTTGTTAATCACCTCATTGACTAAGTTGTCTAATAAGTTAAGCGGATAGCCTCTATGAAGGAACATATTCTTAAGTAAGTCACATTCCCTAAGAAAGTCATCGTCCAGGCTCACCATCCGGGCTGCTCGTGCAGCTGACCCTTAGCCACAGACCTTTTTGGTAGCTAGGATGGCAGCTACTAAAATGAAGAAAAGAATTAGAGTAGGTAGGCTTTCTATATATGCTGGCCACATATTTATTCAAGATGTCATTTTTCGCCAACCATACGTCTAAATAGGCTATTGCCTCAGTGTTGAAGGAAGAGGTAAAACTAAAAAGTCAGTGGAGTTATTAAGTAAATTTAATAATAACAGGCTATCAGCTTCTTCACCCTCTAATAAAATAAAGATGTCATCCAGGTAACGGGTGTAGTACTTGATCTTAGACACTACTACCGACTCATTGTTTAATATGTTCTCCTTTCCCAGTATGACATCACTATGTTGGCCAAGCTGGCTCATAAAGGGACCCCATAGCCACCCCAGTTTTTGTAGATAGAAATTCTCTCCTAATAAAAATAGTTGTTATAAAGGATCAAGTCCAACAGTTCAATCACAAGGGATATTTCATGGGCGGGGCACCCTTACTCTTAAGGAAGAAGGCCACCCAGTCCAAAGCTATCTGCAAAGGTATACAAGTGTATAAATCCTTGACATCTATTGTCAGGAAATTGTACTCTCTACTGAATGGAATGTTGTTTAACTTATCAAGAAAAGACCAAGAGTCTTTACAGATTTGCTCTTCATCCTCAAGGTACTTCTGCAGGATAGTATCAACCAGCTTGGCACAAGGATATGTAGGAGCCCATCAACGAGTGGGCATAGGTGGATTAACAAGGTCCTTGTGGATCTTGGGTATACCAAAGATACAAGGGTACCTGGGAAATAATGTGGTAAGGTATTTGTGTTGGCCTTGGTTAAGTCTACCCTCAAAAAACATTTCGTCCAAGGAGCTCTTAATTTTATGATATGTGGTTTACCTCAGACCTTGAACTAATCATATACGCATCATTAGACAATAGGCCCAACATCCTGTCAAAGTAGTCTAATTGATCAAAGACTACAACCCCACCACCTTTATCGGGTTTACAGATTCTTAAGGAATGTAACTTAACATATTCCAACAGGGTCATTTCAGACTTCCTAAATCGTTGGTACATTTACTTAAATGCAAATTACTATGTCTTAAATCAAGTTCACAAGTGGATTCAAACGCTTGTACTAATGGGTGCAGAGGTGGGTTAAACATGCTAGGGACAAACATATCAGATGGAGTATCATGACTGAAACCACGAGTTTCAAACAGCAGGTTAAAGTTCAATTTACGAGCAAACATCTTAATATCGATGATGGTGTTCACTAAATCGAACTTCTGTTGAGGTACATAGGTGTATCCCTTAGATAAAAGGTCGGCCAGTTCATCAGGGATCAGCACGTTGGAGTAATTAAAGATATTAAAATCTCCAAGTTGATTGGTAGAAATAACTGGGCCCATACGTTGGTTAATGGGGGGAACCACAGTATCAGTCTCTACATCCTGCAGGTTATCAGTAATAGGCAAAGGTGAAACCACACAAGGAACCTCGTTTACCACACAAGCCGAGGCTTCAGTAAGGCCAGGAGGCAGAGGTAGAGCCAGGTGATAGGTACTCCTGGTATCTACTGCCTCTGAAAAACTGTTTCTGTTGCTTCCCTTAAAGATTGCTGCAAGTTGTTCCTTTGCTTAGGGATGGCACCCTGTTTGTTGGTGGAAAAGTGTACCTGTTGCTGACCCATTGCGTAGTGTGAGGACCGTGCTGTTGTTTACGGTTCATAAGTCTCTCACTCCTTCTGACCCCTTGGTCAACAGGGGTATCCCCAAATGTATCAAGGTCCCTGATGTTATCCGATGCTGACTCACCTCTACAGTTTGTGGTGGAGGATCCCCACTACTACCATTAGGATTCCAAGCTTGTGATGAGGCAGGGGGTGGATAAGCCACCCCTAACTGGTATGCTTTTAAATCGCGCTCAAGTTTCTTGATTTTGTTGAATTTTAGTTTAGACAGGTACTGGTTGATGCTGGTAAAACATCTATTATAATCATATTTGTACCTGCTAAATTCTACATGGGTTTTAATCGAGTTATCCAACACAGTAATTTCATCATTTAACTGTGTCACCCATGCAGAGTAATGCTTGATCATAAGCTTTAAGAGGTCCTGGCCTTGTTGGTCAAATAAATTAATCAATTCCTTATGGAATTCTGAATTCAACACCAACCCTGTCGGGTATTGAAAATGCCTTAAGCCTTTAGGAATGACATTGCAAGCTATACATTCATTAAAATATGAAATTTCAAGTTTCAGTTTTTTAAGTTTCAATAAGAGTTTATCAAAAGTTTTTAGTTTGTCAGCTAAATCATTACTGTTTACCTCATGGCCATCAGTAGAGTTGTCGTGCATCCTACGGGTTGCTTTATCGCCATATCCTGTAAACACGAAATCCTCGGATAACCAATTGCCCAAAACTGGGGCCCCATCAAGAAGACCACTTGGAAGAGTCCGACTGGCATCTGCTATACATTCGGTAGGCTCAACCTGACTCTGTAAACGGCTAGGAAAACCTCCGGTTAATAGTGGCTCTGTCCTAGCTAAACTTTCGTTTAGTATAGGTGGATTTACTGTTCGTGCTACTTGCACTGAATTAGAAGTAATTGCGGTTGCACTGTATCAGGTGTAGTTACCGGAGCCAGCCTAATGCTGGCTGCCATTGGTGATTTAGACGTAGTGGCCAAACCTGGCCGTAGCAAAGGGTTTAAAAACTCTCTGCCATTCGCTGAATTCAAGCTGCCGAAATCAGTGTTCCCATTAAGGGAAGGAACCGTAGCAGAGGGGTTCGCTGGTTGAACAGCGCCACCTGGCGCATTCTCCATTGCAGACGGTTGAAAGCTGTTAACAAAAGGCAGAAAAAGATTCTTCATGTCCTGTTGTTGTGTGTCTAGCTTGTCGAGCCTCGCACACAGCGATTCCATTCTTTCAAATATTGGCTAAGGGTCAGCTCGTACGAGCAGCCCGGATGGTGAGCCTGGACGATGACTTTCTTAGGGAATGTGACTTACTTAAGAATATGTTCCTTCATAGAGGCTATCCGCTTAACTTATTAGACAACTTAGTCAATGAGGTGATTAACAAAAGATCCAGTGGGTTTTACAAACCTATACTGAACATCAGTTCTTCCGGGTTGGCCGAGTCTAGGTTAGAATGTATAGGTGGAACTACTCCTATAAATAATAATAACACTAGATTAATTCTTACATATTGTCCAAGTAGTAGGTCTATTATGGACATCATTACTAAGAACTGGAACTTGTTCCGTTCCAACCTTGCAATTTTGAACAAACTGGGAGTTAAACCTGAGGTTACATATAGAAGAGGTAAAATATGAAAATGTTGTTGGAACAACCTGAGCGGCAGAGTACCCGTACTCCTGGGATGTTCAAATGTCAAAACTGCAATCAATGTCGTCACATTCTTGAATCAAACCGATTTGACATTGATAATATTAGATACGACATTAGATGCAGATGCACTTGTAATTCTAAAATGGTGGTCTATGTGGCATTATGCCAAAAATGCACAGGTTTTTATGTAGGTAAAACCGGTAGATTTAAAGATCGGATCTCTGAACATCAATATGCAATTAACAAAGCGAAAGATGAAAATGCTCTTGCTAAACATATCATCCAGCATAAAGACCACCATTTTAAGTTTATGGTTATAGAACAAATGCATGACACTATTAGAGGAGCCCCTGTACACCTATTATTAGAGGCGTCTGAATTGCGATGGCAAATTAGATTAAATGCCTATGCTCTACCAGGTCTCAATGAAGGCTGCTCTATTAGCAGCCTTCTTAAACTTAAGAACCTGGTTAGATAGTCTTTTTGCCTTTATGAGTTTGTAACACACTCTAACTGTTTTGTGTTTTGTACTTGTTTATATCAGGTAGTGGTTAGTGTTTATTTAGATGATAGGCTAACAACTGGATGATTTTATGATTGTCTAGTTTTATTTTTAATTTTAATATAATGTGAGTGATTGAACTCAAGTCCTGTGAGCTTGCGTTTTAACTTTAAATTTTTATTCATGGTTCAAGGTGTGCCTGATTGGTTAATTGAACCTTTGACTTAATACTGCTGGATATTTAAGCTGCTGTTCAGTTAAATGTAGTTTGTAATACTTTTTGTCTGAGGAAGTCTGTGTACACCACAGACGAAAAGCGCTTCTTAAATTCAACTTAAATTTAACTTTATTTTCCTGTGACTTCTGTGGTACTTCTGTGTGTTGCCCTATTGCTGTGAATCCTGATATTATTTCCTGGTTTGTGCTGCTTAGTACTTATTTTGCCCCATTTACCATAAACACTGTAATGTGCATACTGCTTTACTTCTGCGATGATATAGGATTTCATTTGAAAGTTTTATTTTGCATTTTACAGCACAAACCCTAATACATACCTGTTAAACAAAGCAATGCAGTCTCACAATGAAAATAGACTAACATTAAAACTTCTCTGCCCTTGAAACTCACATGTATTGAAACAGCATTGAAACCCACATTCAAAGAAAATACATTTTGCCAGTGGCAGATAAATATTAACTCTGGGCTGTCTTCAAAATCATAGGCCCCTTGAACATAACATACACATGCTCTTTGATACACCTTCCTGACTGTATTACATTATATTCCTTGTACAATACAGTCCAGTTGTTAGAGGGCATTTTAAATTTATTGTTTTGAACATTTTTCCAGTAAACAATGAAACAAAATGCATACACCAATGACAAAACTGCCCAATTCAGAACATTTCCATCATAAAAAGTTTACTTAACCTTCTATAGTCCACCAGTATCAGTAAAAATATGCACAATCTCTGAAGTAGTAAAATCCACATTAAAGAAATTTGTAACTAATAAAGAGGTTGCTGCTTTATATGTCATTATTTAATCTACAAATGAAGTGCCTGTTACCCTTGAAGAATAAATTGCCTTTGTTGCATGCAATAAAAAAATGATAAGCTAGTAATACCGCAATAGGGAATGGATAGCAAACTGATAACAGGTTCATAGTTACTAGGTATCTTTACCAAAAGGACTGCAGCATCCACCCCCTTTACAACACAGTACAGTATCAGCAATGCATCTACCTACTGTGGGAGTAGAACCCACAGCCTTCAGCATCAAAAGCAAGGACACTATCTGTTGTGCTATTAACAATGCAAGCAGACTAAGCATAAGCAGCACTAAACTTTTGCTCCCCTTCAGCTCTCAGCTCGTAAAATCTACTCGACACTCAGCTGTATCTCTGAACTTTGCAGCACAAGAAATCTGGAAAAAGCCAAAATTTATTGGGGGGGGGGCAAAAGGCCAAATATGTTTGTATAATGTTGGAAAGTTGCTAGAATAAAATGCTGCATTACCACCATACATTTCACTGCCACGTCCTGAACCCAGGGGACCCTGTGCAAAACAGTCAGAGCAACATACCACTACACCAAATCAGCTGTTTTGTGAAAGAGGAAGACTGAAACTTAAATGGCTACCATTTAGTGAATTCAGTTCTCACCATAGCACAGCTGTCAACCTCTTAGCACAAAATACCTGAACAAAGCCAATAATGGGTGAATACAACCCCCAAACATTCAGTGAATTAAGTTCTCACCATAGCTCTCACCCTCTTAGCAAAAAACACCCGGACAAAGCCAGTAATGGGGGAATATAGCCCCCAAACATATTCAGTGAATTCAGTTCTTACCGTAGCTCTCAACCTTAGCACAAAACCTGGATGAAGCTAATAACTACCTGAACAAAGCCAATACTGGGTGAATACAGCCCCCAAACATATTCAGTGAATTCAGTTCTTACCCTAGCTCTCAACCTTAGCACAAAACCTGGATGAAGCCAATAATGGGGGGGAATACAGTCCCAAAGACAGGGATACATTTCAAATATCCATCTTGTACACTTAAAAAATTGCTAGAATAAAAGCTTTTGTTACCATGCACTTTCTGAAGAATATGAAGTCTGATATTGAAATGAGTGGCCATTTTTTTTTAACATTTGTTAACCAGGAAAGTCTGACTTGGAAAATAAGCTAAGTTTTAGCAGAGGCCCAGGGAGAAACACTCCAGATAGCCAAGAATCAAATGAGAGAACATGTAGCTGTCAAGCAACAAGGACACAAATACATAAACCACAGATTTTATGAGGAACAGAAAGAGTATGAGGGAAAAACCTGCAACATTTTTACAAATGTTTGTGGGTAGGGACTTCAGGCTCTTGCCACTTGGACCCAAGGTACAGGGCTCAAGCCTTATTCTCTACCCACCACCATGTAACTCCTAGGGCATTTTATAAACACACATCATGAAGTATACACTTTAAGGGATCACATCAGCAGTTTGGTGCAATAGTTAAGCCTTGTCTAAAATATCTTCTGTGACTAAAATGCCTTCATCCCTATTAGTGTTCAGAGCAGTGTGCATTTGCATGTCACCATCTATTGAGTAAGCCCATCCTTTGTCACTGTTGTTCACAATACTATAGAATATCATATTAACTGCTGATGCCATGGAATACATCATTATTAGTTGTTAGAAAGCACACACTTTTAAGAAATGACACCAGTGGTATGTTAAAAACAATATGAGTTTCAAAATATTTATTGAGAAATCAAAATAATATAGCTTGTCAGCCTTTACCTGATGTTGATTTATCCACATCATATGTATTGATGAACCCATTGCTAATCAAATCAGCTGCTGTGTTAAACAACCATAGGATGTGAATCCACCTGGATATGAACCACTGTCTATATATGTAAATATTCTTGAGAGCTCTGCATCAACTGCTTCCACTACAGACTTTAAATTTCAGGCCTCAGAAAGTACTGGCATAAGCATGGTTTTGGAATGCTCATATATCCCATTAAATGTATGTTGAAAGATCAAAATCTTTAGACATGTCAGTGTTCACACAACTGAGAGTCAGCCATATCACCATTGTTGGTTGATGAAATCCTGTTTATTACATTAGTTGCACATTGCCAGACTGGATTCATGTCGCTTTATCAAAGGCAGTTTTGGCAAATACAATAAATAAATAAAAAGCAGTTCACTGGAACCAGCTTCAGCAGAAACATTTTTTTCAGGGAGCAAGATACACTCCAAGAATGCTGGTTCTTCTAATTGTCCTATCTGATTTTAATTTATGCAATCATAATTCTTTAGGCTGATAATTGATTTTTTTTTTTTATCAAATTACATTTTTTGTGAGATGAAGCTTAGCAATTATACTTAAAATTATTAATGTAATTTCCAGTCATGAAGTTTGGAAATTATGGTCTAGATTATTAACTGTGTCTTCTAGTCATGACATTTAACAAATTACACTCAGGATTATTAACTGCATTTTCTCGTTATGAAGTTTGTGAATTATGCCTTTGTTTATTAACTGTGATTTCCAGCTGTTATCATGAATCTGTTTTTTGGTACTTCTGCTTGTAATCAGTCCTAAAACAGATTCTGAATGTAAAACACTAAAGGAAACTGGAATTTTACACCCCATGTGGAGGGACTGCTGACACACACACACACACACACACACACACACACACACACACACACACACACCTACCTTACTAAAGCCGCTCGTTTCAGTTCCCGCTCGCTTGCAAGAGTCCCCTCTCCAGTAAAGTCCTCTAAACTGTCCGTTTCATCTCCCGCGCTTCCCGCTCGCAAACTTCACGCGATGATCACAAGCACAGCATCCTCTAAACTGTCCATATTAGTTCTCACTCGCAAACTTCGCGCGATGATGTCAGCACGCCTGCGACTGGACTTCTTAAAGAAGAACGCCTAAAAAAAACTTTTTTTTTTAAATCAAAAGATTAACTTGTCAGCGGATTCCAGGGGGGTGCAAGTGCACCCCCTTGCACCTGCCTGCGGGCGCCCTTGACCGCCACCTTTATTGCTTTGTCTAATGTGGTAGGCTTGAATGTCTTATACACCTTGAGCTCTGTCCTCATGGAGTGCCTTCAATGGCCTTGAACCAGTTCTCTATGGTGATGTGTATACAAAATTTTTCCAAGGTAAGGAATACTTGTAGGGAGTAGAGTTTTTCGTTAAGGATACTGTCATTGTGCAGCAATACCTTAATGTTATCCAGATTCTGTTTTATGTCAGAAGCATTAGAAGTCTGACATTGTCTAAAAAAATGTACTATGGGGGTAAACAAGGATTAAGCTTTGAGGGGATAAGTGCAAGCCATTCTTGACAAAGCATATAGGACTGTCTATAATGTCTTCCCAGTCTGAAATATACTGTGCACCCCTTTGAATGACAAGAGAAGCTAAGCCAATTGTTGAAAACAATAATCTTTTGTTTGTATTCTGGCATCATTCTCTGTGATGACAGAATGCTGCACAAGGCAAGGTTCCTACCAGCCTCAGACACACATTCCAAGAGTTCCATCTTGTCTCTCTTCATATAGTGCTTCCTCCCAAAAAAAAAAATCAAGGTTCTAAATCATAAAAACTTTATAGACCATCTCAAAGCCTTGTCTCTCTTCTTGATGTCACACAGGCAATACCTCTCAACCTCATAGAGCAAGAAATCTGGACAAAGCCATGAATAAAAGTGGAACAAAGGACCAAAAATATGAACAATTTTTAAATATTGCTCTTACAATCTTGAGAGTTGATAGAATGACAGGTTTTGCATTAGCATGAGTTTTCTGAATGGTATGAAGTATGAAACTCAAATGTCTGTCATTATTTTCTAATTTCAATCTTTAATGATTTGCCACTAATTTGCCAGAAAACCACAATTTTATGAAAAAAAAATGACAAAAATATGAGGCAAAAATCTGGACATTCTGCAAAAATCTGTACAGTTGAGAGGTAACAGGCTACTGAGAGGTGACAAATGGCTCTCATATAGACCCTCAATAGGTTCATAGGTTCATAGGTAGGTACTAGGCTATCAGCCCAAGGGCCTACGTAAGCCTAGCCAACAAGGTTCCCTGGCTTACGCCACCCAAGAAAGATATTTTCCTGTGCCACTGTCAAGCAGAGACACAGAAGTGATCCCCTGGATGTATTTCCTATTTCCCATCCACTCATCAAGATTTTTTGAAGATTGTTAATGAAGAACTTTGCTTGACATACATGGGTAGCCTGTTCCAGAGTATGGGAAGTATCTGGGACAGGAATCTATCCCTCCAGCATGTCCTGTTTATTGTCGTGACAAGGTTTAGGTCCCTAGAGCATGTAGCTCGGAGGGATTGGGATTTCTTTAGGTGTAGTATGTCCAACAACTCTGGGTTTGACATAGCTTTATATGTTAGGCAGAGATCACCTCGGAGTAGGCGATATGCTACGGAGTAAAGCTGGCGTTTTTTGAGGCGGTCAGTGTAGGGTATTTGTTTGAGGCCAGTAATCCTCTTTGTGAGGTACTTCTGTGGCCTTTCCAGCTGCTGCAGATGTCTTGTGAGGTACATTCCAGAAGGGGCATTGTACTCTATAATGGGTCTAATGAGTGTCGAGTAGAGGGGAACAATGACTTCTTTTTTCCTGAATGAGAACCCTTTTATGATGAGGTGTGCCACGTGGAAGGACTTCCTGACTACTGTGGCGATGTGACTATCAAAGGAGAGACTACTGTCCACCTGGGTCCCAAGGTCTCTTATCACACATTTGGTGTTAAGATGATTGCTGCCTATGTGGTAGTTCATGGGTACAGAGTTTTTACCAAAGCGGATGACACTGCACTTTTTGGCATTGACCTTGAGGCCATAGCTCTGACAACAGGCATCTGTCTCAGCGAGGCCCTTCTGTAGGATGTCCACATCATTTGGGGACTTGACTATGGCTCCTAGTTTTCAGTCATCTGTAAACTTCATTAGCCAGAGGCCTTCTGTGTTAGCCTGTACTTCAGAGAAGTAGATACCAAATAGGAGAGGTCCCAGGACAGAACCCTGTGATACTCCACTTGTCACTGCTTTGAGGTCAGATTTGGAGTCTGCAACTTTTACAGTGTGGGTTCTGTCAGTGAGCCAGTTGGCAACCCATCTTGTGACGTAGGGATTTATACCTAGTTTAGTGAGTTTAGCTATAATTTCAGAATGGGGGATGGTGTTGAAAGCCTTGGCAAGGTCATGTTCTACTAGATCTATTATACATTTGGAAGTCCAGTGGTATTTGAAACACTAGTTCAAAGGACCTCAGTTTCCTTTCCAAGATTAAGAGAACATGCTGGAGACATACCTATGTATAACAGATAATACCACTTCTATGGAACTGGCTTACCCTCCACATAAAGCAGAGTATTTCTCTTAATCTATTCAATTGCAACTTGGGCAAATGGATGGGTAACCATAAATTCACACCTGGTTTAGCTCTAATGGTCCTCATGGACAGGGCTAGCATATAAGTAACCAATAAATACAATTGGTTTAGCTCCAATGGTCCTCATGGACAGGGGCAGCATGTAAGTAACCAACATATACTTGTGTGGCCTATCTTTGGAGATTCATATTGAATATAAGGACTAATTATTACCATGGAAATGCATTGGTAGGCTACTTAGGATCTTCACAGATGTACAGCCTAGTTAGTGTGTATGAACCTATGAAGTCATCTTTTTAAACATTTCCACCAAACCCCATTCAAATATTCAAACAATAATTTTGTACATCTTAAACTGACATCTTGAGGAACAATCATTCTGATCTGACTAATGAATAAAATATACAGAATCACTGCCTTACAGGAAGTAGCAGATGAAAGGTAGAACTGGGAAAATATTCCTCTTTAAGATGAAGAGAATTATTAAAAATCAGGTACATTTCCAGCACTTTGTCACTTTTCTGATAATCAGATTCAATGGAGGAAGACAGAATGAACTAAAAAACTCCCACTTTCATTATTTTACTGTTTGAAAGTTCTATGTTAGACTTTTTTGTAACGAAAGTTCACACACTGGCAACTTTAAAAACACTTGTCTCTAACATAGAATTCAAAACTGACATTTTCTGTCCATCAGAAGCATTTTCAGAGGCACTGGAGAATAATTATTGTCAGAGAATTCATTTTTATTAAGTTTAACCAGTTCTTCTATCATAGAAATTTAGTAAACCTCACAGAAATACTAAATAGATTTTTTCTCAATAGAAATGTTATCTGAAGCTGCAGACTATGTAAAAATACAGTTACATATCAAAAATGTTTTTAAATAAAAGAACTAAGAAGCAGATTCTGCTACTCTATATTATAAAAAGGTCCTTGTGGCAGAAAATGAAAGACAGAAATGCCATCGGGCATTATATCCAGCCCCAAAACTTTACAGCTTCTCCTAGCTATGTACAAGGAAGAATTAAAGCCTGCAATCACATTAAATTTGATGACATCTAACAGAGTAGTTAAGAAAAAAGACACTTTCCCTAGTCTTATCACAGAGAAATCAATAATTATTGAACTAGAAAAGGATTTAGACTTAGATTTATAACATGCTTTATCAAGTACAGAGCCCCTTTTGTACAAACTGAATAACTTCTATTGTATATAATATCTGCTCTGTGAAAGTACAAATAAATTTAAATTCAGCATTAAAATCAGAAGAAAGTAAGCTAATTTCCCTCTCAAAAAATAGTAAATATGATTTCACATGAAGCTAGAACTGCTGTTTCTCTCGCAAAATGGCCAAAAATTGTCGAACTAGAACACGAGAGGGACTGTAATAAACTTATGTGCATTATGTATGCAGCTGTTTCATTACTGCCCATGAAGAAAAGTCTGAACCCATCAGATCATTTTACCCAAAGAAACACTGAGAAGGTAGGGGTATTATTGCCATCATTAATTCCGAGCAGAAAATATTTGCAATATATATTGCATTGAAATGTTTAATAGAATATACTGAACACTAGAGGAAAAAGAGCCTGAATTATTAAGAAATCAGGACTATATTTATGGCTGTGACTCCAAACATCATCATCAGCATCATCAGCCCCCCTTTTTCCCATTTTTCTAAATGGGGTCGGGGTATCTTGTTAATTGTCACCAACCACTCTCTCAATTCAGTGCCACACTCCTGCCTTCTTCAACAGTCATGCCTGACTGTTGCAGATCTTCTTTCAAACAAAAGAAAAAAAGAGCACTGTGACATTTAACCTTTTAGTAAAACAATAATCAGCAAAGCTTTCGAGTTTCCCCTTTCTCATTGCTTACAGAGGAACAGGAAACCCGAAAGCTTTGCTGAATATCGTTTTAATAAAAGGTTGAACATCACTGTGCTCTTTTTTTCTTTTGTTTGTGTTGGATTTTACAGAAGCACAGTTTACAGCAGTGGTATTCTTTGTTTTTGCTGCAGATCTTCTTTCACACAATCCATCCACCTCTTTGCTGAACGTCCTCATTTCCTCTTACCTTCTTTCTGTCTGTCCCAAATCTTCCTCACCAGATTGTCTTCTGCTTTTCTACACATGTGCCCAAACCACCGTAATCTGTTCTGTTTGATCTTTCCTGCAATTGGAGCTACTCTGGCTTCTGCTCTTATTTCCTCATTTCTTCATCTGTCCCACAGTGTGCATCCTACCACCTTTCTCAGGCACTTCATTTCCATCACCTTTAGCTTCTTCAGCTGTTCTGCTTTACTGCCCAGGTTTCTATACCATACATTATTACTAGTCACACCACTGTCTTGGGCACCTTACTTTTCAGCTTCTTTGGCATTCTTCTGTCATAGACTACACCTGACACTCTATGCCAGTTGGCTGCAGCCTCTCTGATTCTAGCTTTGACCTATTCATTAAGACTGTCTCCTCAGCTACCCCTCCCAGATACTTGAAGCTGTTTACCTGTTCTTCTCCTTCCCTTCTATCTCTATTCTCAGCTTCTTCTGAGTTCCCCAATTTGCTGCCATTACCACCATCTTATCTGTGCTTAGTTTCATCCCATGTGCCTTCAAATTTGCACTCCATTCTCCTATCCTTTGCTGATGTTCTAGCTCAGAGTCTGCCTGTACTGCCACATCGTCTGCATACAGTAACTTTGTTGATCTGTCCCCTCCAGCCTGTTTGCTGATATAGTCCATCTCCAGTATGAACAGCAGTGGGCTCAGAACTAAACCCTGATGTACACCCACTTCCACTAGGAACCCCTTTATGAAGCCGAACACTGTTTGTACTTGAGTCATTGGGTCCTTGTACACAGCCTGCACTAATTCTACCAATGTTTATGGGACTTCAATCCACCGCAGAACTGCCCAGATCAGCTTTCTTGGGACCTTGTCATATGCTTTCTCCAAGTCTAGGAATGCCCAGTTGGACTCTCTCCTCATCTCTAGCTTCTTCTCAAGTATCTGTCTCAATGCAAGCATCGGGTCAATTGTGCTGCATCCTGATCTGAATCCAAACTGCTCATCTCCCATCTTACATTCTACTACTCTGTGACTCCAAACATCAGCCAATGAGAGTACTCATAGGTTCATACATTTATATGAGACTAATGACCACTGGGGTCTTTACAAGCTTAGCCATACAATACAATCCAGTTTTGTCCCCGAGTTCCTTAGATGCCTATATGGTGGGAAATGTTAGTAAAGAGGTAGCTAAGGGTTATGTGGGTAGGGTATGCTAGTTGGGGATTAATTTACTTATTGTCGGCCTCTATCCATCAGAGACATGGGGGCCAGACTGGGGGTGATTTTTATGATTTCTCATCCAATGATCAAGGTTTCTTTTGAAAAGGGTCAAGGATGAACTCTGCTTCACATAGATGGGGAGCTTATTCCATGCCGCAGGGATCATTTAAGACACATACCAGTCTCTCCAGCATGTTCTATTTATGGTGCTGGGAAAGTTAAAGTCTTTGGAGCTGGCATTTCTGGGGCTGTTTGTTTTGCAGATGTACAAGAGATTCATCAGAGGCAGATCTGAGGATGCCTTATATCGCTAAGCATAGATTGCATCTCAGTGATCTGTAGAAGACTGAGTACAGAGATCGGGCCTTAAGGTGTTCTGTGTAGGACAGGGTATTCATACCTTAGATTTTCCTGACAAGGAACCTTTGAAGGCATTCCAGCTGTTGCAAGTGCCTAGTAGGTACATGCCAAATGGGACATTGTACTCAATGATGGGTCTGAGTAGAATGGTACTATAACTTCTTTGGACCTGCATTCCATTCCCTTGGTTATGAGTTTGGCGACATACTACCTAGACTATGTGCTGGTTTAAGGCCAGATTACTGTCTACATATGTTCCCAAACCCCTAATTATCAGGTCACTCTTAGGGGTGTTTTATCGATGGAGCAATTAACAATCTCCCAAAGTGCACTATAATGCATTTCTTCCACTTTGAGTTTTAATCCTTGGTTTTGGCAGCAGTCATTCGTTTGTGTTAGACCATCTTGTAGGATGTTGCTGTCATGGAGAGAATCTATGATAGCTCCCAATTTAGAATCATCTGCAATCTTGATTTGCCAAGAACTTTGACATTAGTATTTACTTCCAAGAAGCAGATGCCAAACAGGAACAAGCCCAACATGGAGCCTTGGGGTACTTCTCTGGTTACCTGTCTCCTGCTGGAGGCGATTTCACTTATCTTGACTTCTTGGATCCTATCTGTGACCCAGCCAAAAATCCAGAGAGTTGTGCAGTGATTTATGCCTAGTTCTGAGCTAAGCTTATGTCAACAATACCTATGTGGGGTATTATATCCAGCACCTTGTCCAGTTGTGTAAGTAACTGGAGTCTGTGATAAATAACCCAGCTCCCCAGTATTTTACATTACACAAGCATTCAGCTATCTTAGTCCTGGGATTGCTGGAAGACTGAAAGCTTGAAAACAAAACATTTGGACTACATTTTTCATTCAGGGAAGTGTATTTAAACTACATTTACAAGATTGAACTTATCTTACCTCGTAAATCAGCTTTGTGTTTTGTGTTTGCTCTTTATCTGACGTTAAAACTATCAATTTAAGGTGTTTTCATAGTCTACAGTATTTTTTTTTTCTCTTTGTTTTCTCTGCTGGGGCTAGGTGTTCTGACTGGGCCTTCATTTTATTGCATTTTCTCTAGCTCTTTTGAAATTGAACCTACAGTAATAAATTGATTTACTAGCTCTCTTCTGAATTTAAAGCTACAGCTATAAATTGATTTGGATTTTACAGTATCCATTGTTATTTCTCAGAGTTCTTAAACTACATTTACAATATTGCGCTTATCTTACCTTTTAAATTAGTTTTGTATGCAGAGTGTTTTCTTTATCTGAAGTTCAAGCTATTAATTTAAGGTATTTTATAGTCTGCAGTGTTTTTTTTGGTTTCTAAGCTAGGCCTGGGTGTTCTGACTGGGACTTCATTTTATTGCATTTTCACTAGCTCTCTTCTGAATTTGAAGCTACAGCTATAAACTGATTTGGGTTATACAGTATCCATTATTATTTCTCGGAGGTCCTAAGTTATGAATTGAGTGACACAGAGTAATTTTCTTACTATCTTACATATGTGTTGGTCAAAGGCCATATTACTGTCTGCATATTATCAGCATTGCTCATCTAATTCTGTGCTGTAAAGCCAGCTTTGGCCAGCTGTATGAGCTGTAACTGGAGTCTGTGGTAGTTATTCCAGCTCCCCTACTACTTTACATTACACAAGCAGTTAACTATGTTAGTGTTGGGACTGCTAGAAACTTGGAAGCTTTAAAAACAAAGCAATATTTCTGTAGTAGATCCATAAAAGCAGAGGTATTACAACCAAGACTAGTAAATTGGTACAAAATAAGGATAGATCCCAATTATTAAAATATAAACATAAGGAGTTTAGAGGTAAACATGTGATTACGTTAATTAAGAGTTATGGTCGTAATACTTCTGCTTTTATAGATCTAGTACAGAAATATTGGCATATTTTATTATCTGATGACAAGATGTGTGATAGTCTAACATCTAGATACCTTTTCTCTTTTTTAAGTCATTTTAAGAATACGTTCCATCACAAAAACTTGCATCAAACCATGATCGGTGGGGGTACATTGAGTGGCTGTGTCCCCTGTAGTCATTGCACCTTATGTAGATTCATGCTGAAAAGCAAACAGTTTACAAGCAGTGACACTTCTAAAGTTTATGATATCATTGTATTTGGTAACTGTAACACAGATTGGATTATTTATTTAGTATGTGTACATGCCCTCCTTTTTATGTGGGGCAAACTTCCTGTCCCTTTAGAATGTGCATCACAGAACATTTAAGTGACATTAGGAACAAACAGATATCGAATGCACTGTACAAATACACTATTAAGCATTCCAGTGCACATTTTTTGTTTGTAATCATTGATAAAATTGTGAGGGATAGGAATCATAAAGCAGGTTGGCACAACATTTAAATAAAAAGGAGAAAAGTTGGATAATTAGACTTGCAGGGTTATTCACACCAGGTCTAAATGAGCATTTGTAATTATCCAGTTGGAGCAAGAATAGGAGTGATGAGGCAATATTTACTGAGCTGTACGTGTTTGTTTTGCACACACTGATGAAAACTGCAATGCTGAAACCAGTCTGTATATGAATTGGATTTTCTGGCTGCTCAATGAATAAATGTGGATTATAACTTTGCTACTCGAGTGGTGGCCATTTTTGTTGTTTCCTTGGATCTAATAGTTGGCCTTTGCCAAATATCAGATGATGGCTAGAGTGATGAGGACCTTGACAAGATTTAATTTTGTAACTTGTGTAGTAGGTGTAGAAGTTCTGTTCAAGTAAGTACTTTCATTGAGCGAGTTCAGTATCCAGTGGACACAGAAAGGTTAATATAGAGCCGGGGGAGGTTAATAATACCTGGCAATGAGGCTATTTGCATCAAAGGCCTTAGCTAGGTTGAGATAGGCAGTATGGACAGAGTGCAGCATGCAATGGCTTCTGTGATCCTCATGAAGCCAAACTGATTTGGACTGAGGGACTGAAGGTTCCCTATGTTTTTGTTCATAAGCTCAACTATGATATCCTCTCTGACTTTACCAATGTTACTAGTGAGACTTATGATTCTGTAATTACATGAGTCTATGATAGGTATAGCATTGTATAATATTACTTACCGTGGCATTTCTTTTTCCATCTGCTAAGTAACCAGTGGAGAAACTAAGTTTAAGTTGGTTAAGGAGGGAATGAACAAAGCTAAATTTGGCACTTATTAGGAGATAACCAGATTTATATTCCCCACCCATGGCAGCAGTATTGTTAATGTTCGATAATGCAGATACAACTTGGTCATAAGAGTTTTTTGGGAAAATTTATAGTTTGGTGGGCAATGAGGGAATGAAAGATAAGCAGGTGGGGTAACACTGGAGCTGAATTCAACACTGAGGATGTTTGTTGTGGCCTCAAGATCATACTTGTTCTTGGTTATGTAGATTTGCTAGTTGATGGTTTAACTGATACATTTTCCAAGAGTATGGTGGCTAGCATACCTCTCAACTGTCCAGATTTTTGCAGACTGTCCAGATTTTTCCCTCATACTTTTGGTCTGTTCCTCATAAAAATTTGTAGTTTTCTTCCAAATCATTGAGGATTGAAGTCACTAAATAATACAAGATAATGACATACATTTGCATTTCCGACTTAATTTCCCTCAGAAAATACATAATACTTCAAAACCTGTTATGCTACCAACTTTCTAAGTTTATAGGAGCAATATTTAAAATCTGTCCCTATTTTTGGGCCTTTGTCCCCCCATTCTTTCAGTCTTTGTCCAGATTTCTTGTGCTGAGAGGTTGAGAGGTATGATGGCTAGAGTAATGAGGACCTTGAGAAGATTTAAGTTTGTAACTTGTGGCAGGAAACAATGAGGTCACTTATAAATAAGGAGATGACCTTGCAGTTTCCCGTGGGTTAGTGGGTCTGAAAAAATGATTGGCACTGAAGCCAGGTATAGAGTGAGTAACATTAATATGCTGAAACCATGCCTCACTAGCTGTGCACATATGGATGTGTTTGAGGGATAGGAAGGCCTCAACCTGGGGTATTTTTTTTAATATAGCTCTCGCTGTTATGTAGTGTTTACTGTAGGAAGAACTGGAATTTGGTACATTGGTATGTCCAGGAGATGGAGTTTGCATGAAAACTGGTGCAAAGGCTTAACCAGCATGCAGAGGCCATGAAATAAAAGGTACAGGCCATTCCATACAAAGTAGATTGGTCTGTCTACCATCACCTCCTCTGCTGACACATACACACACACACACACACACACACACACACACACACACACACACACACACACACACACACACACGCACACACACACACACACACACACACACACAATAAGGGCTACTATGTTTATGGCTTGGTGGCAGAATGACTACCCCTGAGCCATCCTTGTTATTTCACCTCTTACATAATGGAAGTTTGGCATTGGATGGTCCCAGTCTATCCCCTCCCCTGGAGGATAAACACGCCCATCCCTCACTAACCATTTCCAACAGATGTTTGAGCAATAGTCAAACTCAGGTCACCTGATCCACAGTCAGGGCTTTATCCTCAATGCAAATGGAGTTGACTTCAGCAAAGCTATTTATAAAGCAAAATCAATAAAGTGTCAATACATCATCCAATGTCATCAAAGCAAGTTCAAGCAAATGAGATTTAAGTAACATGCAGGCTAACATGCAGAAAAGTAACTGTGTATCTAGAGGCACCAGGGAAGCTGCCAGCATCCCTTGGGATGGAACAAGAGGGACACTTTAGTACCCCAAGCTCCTTCACATAAGAAAGACCCAGACCATGTATGAACAAAGAGACAAACAAGTTGTTAATTCTAGACTAAATTTGTATACTACAAATTTTATATACTTTGTAATATTTTGTTGGTGTGGTTGTCTAATTGTCTAGTAAACAAACTGTAAAATAAATAAATAGACTGTAGAGATTGGCTGATGGCTTTACTTTTGTAACTAGAACATGATGTTTGAATGTGTAGTACAGTTATTTTAATCAGTCTAACAGTGGCTTTATCTCTGTGAAAGCAGTGTAAAACATATGAAAGCACTTATTAAAAATGTAAAACTGTTAAAAGTTTAAAAGGTTATTCAGTCTTCAGCCGTCTTAATTTTCTGCAATAACCAAGTTATTAGTCTGGTATGTTGTTTATTGTTTTAGTGACTGATAAGATTTTACTGATCTTGTTTTTTAGTTTTTTTACACCTTTGAACCCACAATGCTTGTTTTTTTTTAATTCTGCCACTACACCATTGTTTAATCATACATCAAAACATAAATTATTGTTGCATCTTGTCTGACACTACACAATATAATTATTTTTTTTCAAATCAACCACAATACAGTACTATTAAGTAACCAATGTAAATCAAAATTTCCCAAACAGGGATTCTCTGCTATTTCATACTAACAATAGATTGCCAGTTTTATGCAAGCCAGTATATGTTCATACATGATTACTAGGCTAATGATCCCTGGGAGGCCTTTTTAAGCCTTTCCTTGCTTCCAAAATGTGTTTGGCAGGTTAATACTCTAGGGTTGTTTTATGGGCTATATGTAGATCTGGACATGGTGGTCAAGCATTTACAGACTCTATCCATTAGAGATATAGATGCCAGACTGGGTTCAATTTCCAGTTCCCCATACACTGGTCCAAGTTTCACTTGAATTGGATTCGGGAAAAGCTTTGCTTGACATGGCTGGGAAGTCTGTTCCCAAGGAGGGATAGTCTCTAAGACACATACCTGTCCCTCCAGCCTGTCCTATTTATGTTGCAGACATGGTTTAGATCCCTAGATCAAGTAATTCTGATGCTACTTGTTTTGTGAATGTGCAACAAGTCAATCAGAGTGGAATCAGAGGATGTTTGTAGGCTAGGAGTAGATCACCTCTCAGCATCATATAGGATACCGAGTACAAGGACAGGACTTTGAGATGGACCGCTTAGGACAACTTGTTAATGCCCTTTATTTTTTTGTGGGGGTGAGCTGTGTGGACACTCCAGTTGTTGCATATGTCTGGTCATTTATTGTACTCAATGACTGGTCTGACTTCAGCCAAGCACAGCAGAACAATAACATCTTTGGACCTAGAAGCTATACACTTGCATTTAAGTTGTACAGCATTGACTGATTTCCTTACCACCACAGACATATGATGGTGGTGTCTACATCTGTTCCAAGAACCCTGACCACAGGGTCTAATCTTAAGGGTGTATTGTCAGAGTGGTAGTTTCCAGGGATAGCCATCTTCCAAAAGGATACAATTATGCATTTTTTGGCATTATGATTTAGACCATGACTCTGACACCATTTATTTTCTGTGTCCGACCTTCGTGGAGGGTATTTGTGTCACTGGGGTATTCTATGACTGCACCCACTTTGCACTTATTAGCAAACGGGGTCAGCCAGTGGCCCTTGAATTTGGCCTTGACTTCAGAGAAATTGATGCCAAAAAAGAAGGGGCCAAAGCATTGAGTCCTGAGGAACTCCACTAGTGACCGACCTGATTGTGGAGGTAGATTCCCCTAGCCTAACTTTTTGTATCCTATCTGTGAGCAGGCTGGCTATCCAGTGGGTGACATAGTGGTTTATACCTAATTTCATGAGTTTGCCAACAATACCTGAGTGAGGTATCATTTTAAAGCTTTGGTGAGGTCAAGGTAGGCAGCATGAACTGTTTTCCCTCCTCCATTGCTTTGGTGACCTTCTCAAAGAAGTCCACCAGACTGAATAGGCATGATATGTGTGGCAACAGGAGATACTGCCAGCAGAGATAGCTGGAATTTCATAAATAATTATATGTCATTTGTGAATATCAACATGATTTATATAGAAGTGTGACAAAGGGAGATACTACCACCACAGCTATCTGGAGTTTTGTAAATAATTGTACATCATTTGTGAATATCAACATGATTTATATAAGATGTTTGTGTTATAACTGTATTAGAACTGTATGTTATGTGTATATCAAACTTCTTTGTGCAGACATGTGTGTTGAAAAAGGTTTTTGCAAAGTGCTTGAGATGTATCCAGTGTGCCATACTGGAATAGAACAGAAATGTATATGCACTATTGTAACTGTTTAAATGTATATAGTTTAACAGTGGAAACTGGAATACAGGAGGTTCACTTCAGAAAAATAGCTGTAATGAAATTACTTTATGGCAGCAAGAGACAGAATGTCTATACTAGGGAGTTCTCTGTATTGTCTTTAAGGTGAAATAATTACTAGTTTTGAATGTGAAAGAATGAAGTTGTCTTATGACTTCCATCATCTGCCAAAGGATCTGAGGTCTATGTATTTTCACAGGTAGATGCTAAATACTGCCAGCTCACATCAGTGGGGGTTTCACCTGAGATAGAGTCAGATGACAAGAAATGATGTTATTCTGCAAGCTATCGCAACAGTACTATTTGAGATATTAATCTGAGAGGTCTCCTAGAGAGACACAGCATTCTGTATTCTGTCTTGGCCCTGACAACAATAAGAACCATTCACCACATCTGCCTTGCTCTTAAGTAAGTTACCTAGGGCATAGTAATTTTCTTAGATTCAGTCAGGAATATAGTGAACCACCATAGTTTGATGTTTTCTTTATTTGTTTGAAACTGTCCTGCAATGCTGTTTTAAATATTTCCTGTGGTTTTGAACTCTGATGTCACTGTGAATATATACTGAGTATTTTCTTGTTCTTTTATTATTTATTATTAAATATATTTAAACCTTTCATTTTGTCTAATGATTGTCAGAGATATTTAAGTTCTGCTTGCCCACTAGGGCCACAAACATCTTTAACCTGTTCCTCCGCATATTTATTTGGTGACACTGTGTGGGCCACTCCTAATAGCCTTGCTCTCAGTCAAACTACCAATTGAGTTAATATTAATAGTACATCATAAGATTGGACACCCTTTGTTAAGGGCCTTAAAATAGATGATAAGGAGTTGGCTGGTGGCAGTGAGAACTACCTTATAGTCTGGGCAAAAAGGGGCATAGCTAGTAAACCTGTGCCAGCCTTTCCCAGGTGCATGTGTGTATGTATAAATCAATCCTCAAAGAGTGTGTGTGTCAGCTACTTGGGCAGGGACAGAACTAGTTAGACAGAGAGGATGCTGAAGATCTTGGCTTTGCCACTCAGCTGAGATCTCAACCCTATAGCTGTGCCAGTGGGGAGTCTTATTGGGAATCTGCATAAAGAGGGAGAAACCAGCCCCAGACTGACTGTGGTCTCTGTGTGCTATTAAGGGAAACTGCACTTGATGCAGAGAGCTGCATCTGGAAATATTGTGTGTTTACCTGTTATCCTCTCAGTGCATGTCCCCCACTGTTGCCAGTGGTGAGGATTGAAGCTCCTTGATTACTGCTTCAGTGGTCCTCCATTAACTTGCCAGAAAGCCAGTCTGAATGTTGTAGTTAAATAATAATTCTAGTGGTCCTGATAGGTCATGTTTCATGCTACTAAGAAGGCATCCTGGGAAATTATTGGGGCCCATTAATTCAGTGTTCTTGGCCTTTGAAAGTCAATTGGGTGCCTGTTCCCTAGTGAAAGTTGAGGAGTTATGGTTGATGGTATTTCTTGAGGAGGTATGGGGGGATAAAATCAGAGCTAGATTTGTGGGCTAGTGGATTTTACTGTACTTTCTAGCTCAATATAGGTGGCTGCATTTACAATTAATGTGTCACTTTGCTATGTATTGCCCTTTAGGTTTACAGCGCAACTGTGTGATTGTACTTGACCTGGAAGGCTATTTCTACCTCAAATGTAGCTTTGTTAGACTTGATTAGACCCCTAGGTTGCTTGTTTAGACTGATGAGGGAGATTTTTCCTTGCTGGGTATTGCACTTTCTGATTTTTGCAATGATTTTCTTTCTTTCTTTTACAATACAGCTTATTTATGCTGGGATTTCACCAGGGTGGTTTGTTTTTTGAGTTTGTCTTGTGCTTTTTCCTGGTGAGTACAACTTCCTCAGTGCAGCTACTAACATGCTTGTACATGGTTTCTGTGAACAATTCCACATAGGGAATGATGTTCTGGGATGGGGGAGGTCTTGGGATTTTGCCAGGGTGTCTGTTAATAGGAAGTTTGCCTTAGAGTAATTCCTAAAAGTACTGGGTTTGCTGGAATACTGGATTTTATTTTTATTTCAAAGGAGACAGCTTTATGATCTGACCTGACCAGTGAAGATATTACATGGAGGGAAGGGGGGTGTAGAGTTCTCCCATATTTGTGAGGAACAGGTTAAAGATGTTTGTGGCCCTAGTGGGCAAGCAGACTATCACATCCGCAATGTTTGTATTAAAAAATCCAGGAATCTCCTGGGTTGCATGTTTGTGGTTTTGTATGATTCCCACATGGGGTAGTTGAAGTCACCCATGAATACAGTATTCGGTTGAATGAAGTGTGTCTCCAATACATTTAAGTAAAAGAATGGGGTTTCCTGGGTCATACAAAGTAACCTATAGCTTGCATGATATGGTATAGGACTTTATCTATGGTAACTGAGATGTGGAAAAATTCAATCACATCATATGATTTGATGAGTCATGAGGTGCATTAGTTTTTGATGAAAATTGAGACACCTCCACCTTTTGGTCCTTCCTGTGCAGTAATTCATTTAAATGTGTGGAAGGCATTATAGATCTGCTCTGCTGCGGTGTCCTCCATGGCTCTGAACAATGTCTCAGTAAATGCACAGACTTTTACATACTCCACGGTGGGGAAAGCTTGCAGGGAATGGAGTTTCCTGGTTAGACTCCTGGCCCTTCAGATTTTCTTGTTTTGCCTTTTCTGTGTTGGAAGGTTTAACAGGTTAGCAATGCCTAAAAAGGCACTGTGGAGGTGAACAAGGTTTTGGCCAATATTCAAAAGCCCATTGAGGACAGGTACAGACCATCCCTAGCAAAACATTATGGTCTGCCAACCATATCTTTCCAAACTGTAAAATATTGTACTCCTTTTAAATGACACCAAAAGTTAAGTCAATTATTTTGTGTTGATACTGTGGCATCATCCTTGGAGAAAGTAAAATGCTGGTCAATGATAGACTCATCAAACACTTCACCTCCAAGAGCTCAAATAAGCCAAAAAGACAAGGTAATCACCAAGAACATAGAATTTAATGAAGCTTTCGGGCACACATGCTGATGAAGGGATGTGTGCCCGAAAGCTTCATTAAATTCTACGTTCTTGGTGATTACCTTGTCTTTTTGGCAATGATAGACTCATACCAGCCTGGGATACATAGCCCAAGATTTCCATAATGGTTCTCTTCATATAGTCCAGGGTGGTACATCATAGGTCATTTACACACACACGGACTATGACTGAGCCATACTGGTACTTATGGTTTGATGACCTGAGTGTGTGCATGACCTGGCAGATCATGGCCCTTGATAGGCAACTAACTGTGACTCTCTCCTTACTCAGCATGGCGAGTGGGATATCTGTGTATCTCATAATAGAGTCTACTAAGATCAAAATATTGGGTTGTGTGGTGGTATGCCTTATGGGCTTAGAACTGGAGATATAGTGAGATGTGGTTGTATGCATTGTGTTGGGTGTTGTTTTGGTCGAGTGCGTTAAAGGTTGCTAAGGATACTGTTTGTGAGTGCAACATCTGGGAGCATACCTCTCAACTTTCCAGATTTTTGCAGAATGTCCATATTTTTGCCTCATATTTATGGTCTATTCGTCATAACATTTTTGTGGTTTTCTGACAAATCACTGGGATGATCTGAGGACTGAAATCACTAAATAATGACATACATTTAAGTTTCAGACTTCAAATCCTTCAGAAAATGTATGTTAACACAAACTCTGTTACCCTAGCAACTTTCTAAGTTTGTAAGAGCAATATTTAAAATCTGTCCTTATTTTTGGGTGTTTGTCCCCCCATTTTGTCAGGCTTTGTCCAGATTTCTTGCACTAAGAGTTTGAGAGGTATGTCTGAGAGGTATTTCTGGTGTAGGAAGTTTATATTCAAGATCCTCAGCATATGTGCATCTATGTCTGGCACATACTATGTGTGGTGTGCAGAGTCTGTGTGGGTTTCTGGCAACCTGTTTGGTGTTATGGGAGCTTGTATATGAGATCCTTGCCTTTAGTGACGTTGTTCAATTACATCTCTTATGTACAGAATCAATTTATTTAAGAATTTAAGGGGTTGTCACTAAACAAGGCAGTTGATACATTCCCTTAGTCTACCCATATCCACCAAGCTAGCTACAGAGAGAGTTAGAAACTGCATATCCCTTGTTACAAATCCTTATTATGTCCTCTCTAAGGTGGTGGTACAAGAGAGGTTTACAGCTAGCTATCTTGGGTGATGTACGAGTATAGAATGTAATAAAGGCTATCTAAGACTAATCTCATGGGGAGCTGTTCATCAATGTGCAAACTAGTTGTTTTCACATAACTGAGATCTGAAGAAATTTCAGGGGTAGTTTTCATACAGAAAATTTTAATTCTAGGTGCCTGCATCTAAAAAGGGCACCGCTAACCACTGCTGTACAATGAGCAGCATCACCCAAGCATGACAACTTTATACAGACACAGAAAGTTTCAAAACAAACAAACTAGCCCTCTGGCCAATCAGAAACACACATTTTGGGGTTTCAATCGGTGGTACTAATCTCATGCCACTAGAGTGCAGACCAAAACCTTCTAAATGTGAAAAACACTGTAAGAGAGATAACCTAGAGTGCAGTATATAACCAAGTTAAAAAAGTAAGCCAAATAGAAGTGCATGCACTCACTGGTAAAAAATCTAAATTGCTTATAAATAGATCTGAGTGCGAGAAGTCAGCAAATAACACACATATTTAAAAGTAGCAAAACAGCAACATGGAACAAATATTCAGCCCTGGATGGATCTGGATTCAGTAAACCAATCAAATGAAGTAGTAAAAACAAAAGCACTAAAATTAAATTTAAAGTGCAAAAACGCTGTAAAAATTCAGAAATATAATATATTCTGAAACGGTATAGATCAGCAAAGTACTGATCTAGAAGTGCATGAATCAAGATTCAGCAGAAAGCTTCAGAGTTTGGAAGCTCTGGGATTATGGACCAAACTTATAAAACAAGCAAGCTAGCCATCTTGCCAATGTGAAGAACATATTTTGGAGTTTCAGAGAGCGATTACCAGCTCAGAAAATCTGAGGCTCTCCTCTCCTACAACTGTAGTGTAGACCAAAATATGCTTAATGTAAAAATGCTGTAAGAGGTCATCCAGAAATCAGTAAATAACCAAGTTAAAACAATAAACCAAACAGAAGTATAGAAATTCACAGGCAAAACATCACAATTACTTATAAATATAATAATATGCAAGAATTCAGCAAATAGTACACAGATTTAAAAGCAGCACAAATATATTATAGAATAAAGCACAAAACAGCAACATGAAACAAATATTCAGCCCTGGATAGATCTGCATTCAGTACACCAATCAAAGGCAGTTGTAAAAGCAACACCACTAATTTGCAGTTTAAAATGCAAAAACTCTGCAAGTAAAAGCAACACCATTAATATGGAGTTTAAAATGCAAAAACTCTGCAAAACTGCTCTAATATAACAGCAACTTGTGTGTGTTTTGATTCTGAGTATTTTATAGTGACATATGATTTATAGTACTAAATGCGCAGCTCATGAAACCAGACTTGCCTGAATTCAACAGCACTGAGTTGCTATTTAGCAAACTTGAAATAAAACACAAGAAATCTATAATCATAATAGCTACATATGGTTTACTATCATAATCAGGAATTGCAGAATATTGTTTGATTAAAAGATCGATACATATTTTGATTTTAGGAAGTTCGTATATAACAAATTTTGAAAGTGATAAACACGGCGATCGATATTCGAACTCCATAACTTACGGTTTCAAATTTCCATGTTTTCTTTTAGTTTTTGGAGGAGGGCAAGCCCCCCCGCACCCCCATGTCCCCCCAACCCCTGTATATTATATATACCAACTCCAAGATCGCACTACATTGAAAAAAAAGTATAAATTTCCCGATCCGCATTGTACGTGATCCCTATTCAGAAAGTCAACTTCATATTAGTGAATGTATACTTACATTCACTAGTATAAATTTGATCACTTTCAGTTCACTATTATGACATGATGAAAACAAGCATTCGATGTAACACTATATGAAGATGTGCAATTCCTGATTTTGATAGTAAACTGCTACATATATTCCCCCAGGCAATAGTCCAAATATAATTGAGGATCTCTTACACTAGATTTCATTAACATTCCCTCAGGAAACCATTATAATGGGTGACTTCAGCACAAACTCTACTGTTATAACTCTGATAAGCCTACTCACCATATTTATCTACACAGATTTACCCAGGTCATACAGTTCCCAAATAAAATCGACAAAGTTAACAAATGACAATCAATTCTTGACTGGACTCTCACTAACAACTCTCACTAACATATCTCCCCAACTACCTGTCTCCATAGGGGTTCCCCAAGGATCCATCCTTGGACCCCTACTCTTCTCTGTTTTCACCAATAATCTAGCCTCTGCCACCAAACATGGCACACTCATACAATACGCAGATGACTCAACCATCATCTGCTCAGCCCAGTCCCTACCCAAACTGCAAAAAGTCACACAGGAAGCCTTTTCCTCTGTTGAATCTTGGTTATCCGATGCCCAGTTAATACTCAACCCAAACAAAACTAAACTACTCATCTTCCAACCCACCAAACATACTCAAAACAACTCTCACTTTAACATCACAGCAAAAGGCAACACTACTACATTCCCAACTGAACACACTAAAGGAGTGGAAATAGACAATAAATTAAAATTTGACATTCACATATCCTTGACCATAAAAAAAGTCCACAAAAAACTAGGAGCACTATACAGAAATAAGCAATTTCTCACCAAAGCAGCAAAGATTTCAGTAGCAAATTCCCACCTTATCTCCAGCCTACTTTATGCCTGTCCAATATATACCAACCTAAGGCAATGCGATCTAAACAAGCTAGAGACCTGCTACAACAAAATCACCAAATTCGCCACAGGGGCATCCTACCGTAGTCACCACTGTCTCTCACTTGCTGAACTGGGCTGGCTTGAACTCCCTCACCTCCTTCAATGGTATCAACTCTCACTCGCCCACAAACTAGTAAATCATCCACTAAATGTCCCATCCCTCCAGAATCTACTCCAACCCTATCGCACCACCAGACCACTAAGATCCAGCAACAGAAATCACTTGCAGATCACTAAAGCCAATAACTCTGCTGGTGAAGCACTATTCTCTTGCACCATAGCCAAATTATGGAACTCCCTCCCACCCACAATTACCTCTGTACCATCATGCACCCACTTCAAAACTTTACCAAAAGCGCACCTAAAATCATGCTGGCTATGCCCTTGCAACTCCCACTCTAATATCACCCTCCCAATCCAACCACTACCTTTCTTTCCACTCCACTAACTACTTTGATTATAGCAAGCTCAAATGCTCATAAGCCAGTATTTATTATACAGCAGGAACTTCTTCCTGTAACATTTGTTAATGTCTGTTATGTACTTCACAGATAAAGATTCTAGTTGTCTACTGATGTACCATGTTCTTCATCTGTAAATATGTTGTAAATAATTGCTATATAAATTGTTAATCGCTATGTAATCCAATGTAACTACTGTCTGTTTATTTTAACTGTGGAGCTTTTCTCCCCGGGCCTCCGCTGAAAATGGACCTACATCCAGTCGGACACTCCCGGTCAACAAATATAAATAAATAAATAAACAAACCTGCCCAAATCTACCAATCAGGGTGTCTCCCAGACAGGATTGGTGATCATCTCCAACATACCTAGACAGACACTATCTCTATCCCCTTAGAAATACAACATATCATCTAATATGCAATGAAAAATACTTCAATTCACAAACTTTCAACTCCATCTTACAAAACTGTGACTGGACCCCACTGAAAACACTACCCTTAGACACTGCAGTGCACTACTTTAATACTACTTTCCTCAACATACTAAACAAATTAGCGCCATGCCAGGCATCCAGGGTAAAATATCACACTGCTCCCTGGCTAACAAGAGACACTAAGAAGCTACTCAAATTATGAGATAATGCCTGGGCACTGTGGCACACCAACAGAACACAAGTTAACCTTCAACACTTCAGACAACTCTGAAATAAAGACAAAGTCCAGGTCAAACTGGACAAAAAGAATTTATTTATTTATTTATTTATTATTTGTTGACCAGGAAAGTCTGACTACAACAGAGCCTATTTTCAGCACAGACCCGGGGAGAAATGCTCCAGATGCATGTCTTTGGAATGTGGGAGGAAACCAGAGTACCCGGAGGAAACCCATGAGATCATAGGGAGGGCATGTAGACTCCACACAGAAGGCACCCCAGCTGAGAATGAAACTGGAGAACCTCTTGCTGTGAGGAAACAATTTTAACAGCTGCACCACTGCACCACCTGAATTACTATACTCTTCTACAGAAAAAGAACCGCAACAATCCTAAAAAATGTTGGTCTGCCATAAATAAGCTCCTACAGCCAGGCCAATCTTCCACCCCCCCCCACCCCCACCCCCATCCACCAACAGCAACAACAGCATAGCAGAACAATTTAACTCTTTCTTCACAAATATGATATGCTCACTCAGTAAAAACCACTGTAATATTCTATCCACAATATCAGCTATACCCACTGACACTACTGATGCCTTTTCATTCAAATGTGTTAATACTTACTTCATAAACAGTTACTCTCCAAACTTAAGTCCACATCTCTAGCAGTCTACAGTCTCCCCTCAGGATTCCTACAAATCAGTGCAGACACCATCTCTTGTCCTGTGTCCATTCTCATTAATTGATCCATCATGGAGCAATATATACCTGTAATCTATAAAATATCTTATGTAATTCCATTGGACAAAGGTGGCACCTCTAATGAGTTCTCCAACTACAGACCCATATCTATTTTATTACCCCTATCCAAATTATTAGAAAAATGTATCCAAACACAACTCCTAAGCTACCTGTTATCCAATAATGTCCTTACTAGCACACAGTATGGTTTCTGCCCTAACCATAGTACAACAGCCATCCTCCATCTTCTTACACCTGTTCAAAGCATTTGATACTGTTTATCATCAGGCATCACTCAACAAACTCTCCATTCTAAAATTCAGTGTTTCCTCACTCACATGGTTCAAAAACTACTTACCTAACCAAAAGCAAGCTGTCAAGTGGCAACAAAACTTCCCTCTTACCTGTTACTATGGGGTTCCCCAAGGCTAAATACTAGGTCCCCTACTATTCACTATCTTTACTAACAAGATCCACACAACTACTTCTCTGGCATCTATTATCCAATATGCTGATGATTCTGCTGTTATCTGCACTGCACCTATCCTAAACAAACTCAAAGCAAGGACACAACAGTCATTCCTAGCTAATTCGGAATCCATCCAAAACAAAACTCATGTTAGTTCACCCCACCACAGTGCATGCCCCTCCAACACCATTCAAATACATTCTTCCAATAATACCATAATATCAACCGTTGAGCAAACAAAATTATTTGGTGTGCTAATAGACAACAAGTTGAGATTTGATCTTCACCTTTCCCAAACTATCAAAGACACACTCAGAACTAGGTGCTCTGTACAGACTCCAACCATCCCTTATCACTAGGCAGGCTACTGCCAGAACTCATCTATTCTCCACATAGCTTTATGCCTTCCATATCCTTACCAATCTAAAGAAAACTGATCTGGTCAAACTTGAAACCTGCTATAATAAAACTGCTAAATTTGCCATTAACTCTTCCCACAGATCTCACGACTGCAGAGCTTTGCAACAGCTCAAATGGCTAGAACTACCTTGTCACTTAAACTATGCACAATTTCTTATTGCGCACAAACTGGTACACCTACCTGACAAAACACCTGCCCTTCAAGCATTGCTCCAACCTTATGCCAACTCTAGAGTCCTCAGATACTGAAATAAATCACTACTACAGGTAAGCAAACCTAGTAACACACCCAAGAACTCTCTCTATTCCAATTCTGTGTCTAAACTTTAGAATACAATACCACAGGCTATCATAGCCACTGCTGACCCAACCAACTTTAAAAATCTACTTAGACCCTTCCTCAATAACAAATGGCTTTTTCCATGTACTACCCCTGACTAAATCCATTGGCCACAGTCCTTAACCAAACAAACCATTTTCACTATATACACACATAAAAACCTAATCTTATGGATTTATTTTTTACACTTCTTTCTCTTATCCCCATCTTTCTATGCTGTTCTCTCGGTCTCTCTCTCTTACCCCCTCTCTCACCTTAACTAGCCACTACTCTCATCTTTTTTCTGATCTCCTGTTCTGATGCCTGTTTGTAAATAACCCCTATAAGTAATATGAATGCACTAAATGCAATGCTATAAGGACTATCAGCCACTTTATATCACATTATATTTCTCTAACTATGCATCAATGCATAGAGGGTTTTATGTTGTCTTGTGTCTATGAAGAATCTTCAAACCAATATAATGTCTGTTATATAACCAAAGTATGCAATGTACATATGTCTACTGAGCTTTTGTTTTTGATTCCTATGTTGTAAATGCCTGTGGAGCATTTCTTCATAGGCCTCTGCTAAAAATGGGCTACACCCCAGTTGAACTTTCCTGATAAACAAATGATAAATAAATAAATAAATAAAACCAGATCCAGTATTAAGAAGTATTTCACTTAGATTAGGGCAGATGGAAAGAGTACTTTGAGGTGTTGATGAATGAAGAGAATGAGAGAGAGAGAGAGAGAGAGAGAGAGTAGGTTGGATGATGTGGGGATAATGAATCAGGAAGTGAAACAGATTAGCAAGGAGGAAGTAAGGACAGCTATGAAGAGAATGAAGAATGGAAAGGCTGTTGGTCTAGATGACATACCAGTGGAAGCATGGAGGTGCTTAGGAGAAATGGCAGTGGAGTTTTTAACAAGATTGTTTAACGAAATCTTGGAAAGTCAGAAGATGCCTGTGGAATGGAGAAAAAGTGTATTGGTACTAATTTTTAAGAATAAGGGTTATGTGCAGAGCAATAGTAACTACAGAGGGATAAAACTGATCAGTCACAGCTTGAAGTTATGGGAAAGAGTAGTGGAAGCTAGGTTAAGAAGGGAGGTGATGATTAGTGAACAGCAGTATGGTATCATGCCAGGAGAGCACTACAGATGTGATGAGAGTGTTGATGGAGTAATATAGAGAAGGTCAGAAGGAGTTTCATTTTATCTTTTTGGACTTGGAGGAACCATATGATAGGGTGCCTAGAGAGGAGTTGTGGTATTGTATGAGGAAGTTGGGAGTGGCAGAGAAGTATGTAAGAGTGGTACAGGATATGTACAAGGGTAGTATGGCAGTGGTGAGGTCTGCAGTGGGAGTGACAGATGCATTTAAGGTGGAGGTGGGATTACATCAAAGATGTAGTCCCACCTCAAGATGCAGAGGACTGAGCCCTTTCTTATTTGCAATGGTGATGGACAGGTTGACAGACGAGATCAGACAGGAGGCTCCATGGACTATGATGTTTGCAGATGACACTGTGATCTGTAGTGAGAGTAGGAACCAGGTTGAGGAGATCCTGGAGAGATGGAGATATGCTCTAGAGAGAAGAGGAATGAAGATCAGCAGGGCTAAGACAGAATATATGTGTGTGAATGAGAGGGAGGATAGAGGAATGGTGAGGATGCAGGGAGTAGAGTTGGCGAAGGTGGATGAGTTTAAGTACTTGGGATCAGCAGTTCAGAGTAATAGTGAGTGTGGAAGAGAGGTGAAGAAGAGAGTACAGACAGGGTGGAATGGGTGGAGAAGAGTGTCAGGAGTGATTTGTGACAGACGGGTACCAGTAAGAGTGAAAGGGAAGGTCTACAAGAGGGTAGTGAGACCAGCTATGTTGTATGGGTTAGAGACGGTGGCATTGACAAAAAGGCAGGAGTCAGAGCTGGAAGTACAGAGTTAAAGATGTTAAGATTTGCACTGGGTGTGACAAGGATGGACAGGATTAGGAATCAGTATATTAGAGGGTCAGCTCATGTTGGATGGTTTGGAGACAAAGTCAAACAGGCGAGATTGCATTGGTTTGGACATGTGCTGAGGAGGAATGCTGGGTATATTGGGAAAAGGATGCAAAGGATGGAGCTGCCGGGTAAGAGGAAAAGAGGAAGGCCTAAGATAAGGTTTATGGATGTGGTGAGAGAGGACATGCAGGTGGTTGGTGTGACAGAGCAAGATGCAGAGGACAGGAAGAAATGGAAACAGATGATCCGCTGTGGCGACCCCTAATGGGAACAGCCGAAAGAAAAGAAGAAGTCACTTAGATTAGGGGAGTGAATAGCAAAAGAAATACAGTCTTCCACATCTCATTTCTTCATATTCACAGTCTTTATCTAACAACTTTCTAACTAATTTTCCCTTGAAATGTTGATTAAACATGCATATTGTAAAGATTGCATTCATCTTTGGCATGACACACTACTGAAACTTAATAAAATAAATAGAAAATAATCATTGGTCATCAAGATGTAAGGACCAAGTACATTGAGTTATTTCCCTTTTTCCATTAGTGCAAATACAAGCAAGATAAATAAAATAAAATCAACAAAATAAATAAACGAATAAATTCATATATACAAGCATTTCTACCTCTTTTTAAAGCACAGAGCCCTACAAACACAGGTTTCACATGCTGACAGAATGTGTTTTATGCAGATGATATCCTGCTACTTGAATCATATAAGATCACCCTGACCATTCAACATAAACTACAGTCTAGCTTTACTGATTTATGCCACTGGACAAATAAAAATATATTCTTAATTTTAACACTCCACTAAAACCCCCTAAACCCCCAAACCACCAAATGTAGTTATACTAATCCAGATAGCACCCCACTATCACTAGTAACAGAACACAAGTAGCTAGGGATTACCCTGGACCTGCACTTTAATTGGCCTACCATACAGAAAATATTATTATCAAATCACTCTACCAGTTAAAGCTATGCTATAAACTCTCACACATCCTCACCCCTACAGCTTATAATGGTTTGGTAGAAAATATACTTATCCACTCAATTTAATATGGGGTCCCTCATGCAACCTACATTCCAGAGCAAATATATATATAATGCAAACTACTATAAACAAAATCTTGCAGAAACCAAAACGCATCACTGTCAGCGTCTGCAGCTGTATGACTGGCTACCTTTAAATGACAGAGCCGCATGTCTACAAAGCTGTTAAATCTACAAGCTGTTAAAAATTTGGCATTATCCCTACTGAAATAATAACAGCACATTAAGCAGTGTAACTGCACACTGAGATACAGCCAAGAAGATAACATTACTCTCATTAGGCCTTGTTTTAAAACCTCTATGGGAGAAAGGTCTTTCTGATTAAATTATCCCGCATTCTACCATGAACTTTGAATAACCTTGCCAATGAGAAATAGCATATAGAATCACAGTGCCCCACTTTGATTGCCCCAATTTCCCCTGATTGTTGCAGTTTGCTCTGATATACTATGAAATGGCTTCTGAGTGTTGTTCTTTTGTTGGTATGCTACAGTCACCAGTCTGTATTTGTAATATGATACTTTAAGGGTATGCAACCACTATAAGAAATGGACCTGTATTTCTGATACTCTACACTGTTCTACACCTTTTGTGTGAGAGTCTTTCATTCTGCTGCGAGCAGCTGACTTACACAATAGTAGGCTACTGCACAGAAAAAAAGGGCCTGTACATATTTAGGACACTTTAAATATTATAACTTATGCACATAGTATACTGACAAGAATCTATCCTTGTTTATTTTTTTTTTAATTATTCATTGTTTACACATCTAGTGGACTGATCTAATAGGACCAGTTTCAGCCATTACCTAGAGAATATAGAAACAACAAAATATATAATGGTGGAGCAAAATTAGCATATATTAACATATGTTTGTCAGTAATGTGCTTAGTAAATTTACAGTAGAGATTCTTCAGTTAATTACTGATATAAGACAGGATGCAGACAGTAACACAAGCTGAGTGAATGTTTTACATTTAGTATGAGGAAGGTCTACCTGGCTGACAAGCCTAGAGTTTAGAAATGTAGGCATAAGAGGCAAAAAGGGTGTAGAAACTGAGATTATGTAATGATATTTAGCACACAGAAGAGGGTACACTAATAGAGGTAATTAATTAATGTTTTGCACACACAATAATATATACTGACAGATGTAGCTAACAGCTAAGTAATTTACAATATGTATAATGTTTACCTTTATGGCAGTAAAACTATTGTTAACTTTTTAGGCAGCAATAGAGAGGTGGAGGAGTGATACAGTAAATAAAACAGGTTGAGGTGGTTTAGAGATTGGGGAGTGTTGGTAACAACAGCACAATTAAAATTCTTGAAGGCATGATATACATTTATTCCTAAATTCTGGGAGATAGGAGCTTGAGTCTGGTAAGTTGTGCCAACTTTAGTAAGTGGAATCCTAGAATTGAAAAGGCCTGGATGGGGGTACTCAGTGGGTATGCTGGGCAACAATGGATACTAACATTGATTGAGATGGAAAGCCATAGTAGTATTTGATGCTGATATCTCAGGACATTTGTGAGGTAGTAATACTATTCATGATTTTATAGAGTAAGTTAAGAAACAAGAGATCAGATCCTTCTTAGACTGACAGGCAGTTATAGGGATAGGTATGGTCTGAAGCCCATATGTTTGCAATCGAAGGATATTTCTGCACATCCAGTTAGAAACTGTTTATACATCAGCATGATTCTTTTTAATGAGTATTTAAGTCATTGGTATAATGATTAAGGTGTGAGTCTCTGTCAGAGGTTCCTCCCACCTGCTGAGTGTTTCTGGTTCAGACACACCAAAGAATGGAGCTGTGGGCAGCAACACAGGCCCTACATGGGGACCTGTATGGGGAGAGTTGTATAGACCATCCGCTATTTTGGTGCACACTATGCTCAAGACAGGAGAACACAGATCACAGACTGCATACAGTGCTAAGACTAACCACTCAATGGTGTAAAATATAGCTCTAGGTAATTCAGTCATGTTAAATTTAAGCAGTGGTAAAGCATGCTTGATATGAGGTTGAAGTACACTTGTATAATGGCAGGACTACCTTCTGGACTAATAAATCTGAAGATGAGGATTCATTGTAAACACCCTTCTATTTCACCTGCCATATATTGATGGCCCCTTTACCTGTGTCTACATAACATAATGCGAGATAGCCATGTGATCACCACTGATCAACCCGATGATATTACAAAACTCAAGAATAAATATCAGGTAGGTGAGGAAATGAAAATGCAATGCATGTTTCTATGAGGAAATAAGACACTGCGCACTAAATCAGATTGCTGATATCTGGATAAATGTTAAGGGAATGTTTTTGCTAAGAGCTTCTCTAAATTTTTCTCAGCTCTGGCAAGCCTGCCACGAGTTGTCCTAATGCTATACATTTAAGCTCAGTCAGATGAGCTCAGAGTGCATCATACAGATGGTGTGCAACTTCTGCCAGACCATTGCAAATTTATTTGCCATCTATGACAAGATCCGTCTCTTGGCAGACAACAGAATATCTTTATAGTATATTCTAAACTAAAAACTTTATAAGAAGATGAACGTGTAATAGATTGTTACATCACTGCACAAAAAGGAAGGATATAGTATTCAGCCATGAACATTATCACC
Organism: Protopterus annectens; assembly: GCF_019279795.1. Classification (NCBI taxonomy): domain Eukaryota; kingdom Metazoa; phylum Chordata; order Ceratodontiformes; family Protopteridae; genus Protopterus; species Protopterus annectens. Next base: position 1,260,099,384 of record NC_056726.1, read on the forward strand.
ACAATTTCAGGAGAAACAAGAATGGAGATATAGGGAAATGCATATTTAAAAACAAATTGGTATGTGCAGTATTGTTATAATTTAAATAATAGTTTGAATTTTAAATTTTTAACTTTACATGACCGTTTAAAAATTTGTGTTAGAAAACTCTTGTGTTAATTCATTGTATAATTTATTAAATTAACTGTATCCTACCTGTTTTTAAAGTACCTTGTGTAACTGTTTAATCATCCTAGGAAGACAAACTGCCAAGGTACCAGATCAGGAATAACGATGGTGGTGGTAGAACAGTTTGGCTTTTTTATTTTTTGTATTTACTTTATTTCCTTGTGGTGATGATGGTTACTGATTTGGCTGAAGCTGATCTGGAGATTTTTGAGATGCCACTGATCCAGGATAAGTTCTATTTTATGGATTTACTAACAGCAAGGGAACAAAAATGGGCCTCTAGTGATGCGTGGTTGATGGTGAATGGAGACGATGTGTCAAGCAGGTTTAAACTTTTAGAGAGACTAAAGCTTAAGGAAGTTGTTTCAGATGCATTTTGTACAGGTTATGGAAAACTAACTGCACCCACTATTTCTTGTATTAATAAATTTGTGTCTCCTAAGATTTCTACAGCCATTGGCCTTTGTGAGAAAATAGTTAACAAAAGGTAGAATATGAATATGGAAAGTTTTTATGTACTCATAAATATTATAATTCTGAAAAAAAAGACACTTAAACAGAATATTGTTTTTAGCTTTTACATTCCAGCACTTCCCATTACATGAAATACAAATACAAGCATATGTCTTGATATATATAGTTCATGCCTTGCTGCATCCTAGTCATATTTATGATCATAATGTTAACACAGCTAATGGTATGGCTGTGTTGGTTTCAGTTCCTGTCTGACATTTATGGCATTATTCCTGGCTGGATGCTGCAGATTCATTCGGCAAGGTATAATGAGCTGTACAGACTCTTTAATACCTGTTGTCTAAATCCGGAGTTAAGCAGAAAAAGAGTTATTTATAAAAGTCAAGACATTTAATCCACAGAGCTGTCTAGATTGAAAATAAGAATTACAGACATGGCATGCAATGTTTAAATATGTTACAGCTGCATGTCAAAAGTGAAAGTGACCCTTGCCAGGTTTTGCTGTCATTAATCCCAGAAGTGTAGCACAGTCAAATTAAGACAGACAATTTATCCCCACTGGATTTTCTCAGCAGTAGAATATATTTCAATAGCCTATAGTATTTTACGCTTTTATCTACCAGAATTTCAGTAAGGAAAAATAGTTTCATATATTGAAAGCTGAGTTAAAGATCTCTCATTAAAAATACATAGCACTGTACTCCAAAATAAACATATAGAGGCTTAGCCACTATGCATATGTAAATACACAAATTGTATGCCACCCACCTTGACCATTAAATAAATTTAATTCTCACAAAATCATTGCAGGAATAACACAGTAATGACCATATATGTTAAGAAACACTGAGCAGCACAGAAGCTCAGTAGCTCAAGTTTCTACATTAGAAAACAAGGCTCTGAAGTTCAGTTTCGATTCTTGTTCATCACCAGTGTGCTTTAAATGTTCTGTTTATGCCAAAGTATTATCAAATGCTTAGATTTCCACTCAGCTTCAAAAACATATTGGTTATTCCAAACTGCTTTTATATATCATATTTACGTATTAGTTAGTGACCCTGTTATGGATGAAAATGGCATGAGAAGGACAACTTCGGTTGTCCAATTAGCCAAATATTTATTGCCAAACCCAGGCTGTTCAGGGGGTGAGCTTGTTCAAACCCAAGAACAGAATTTATAATGAGCTGTGTACATTAGCAGGGAAATAAAGCACTTCCTAGTTTTTGTCTCCATATTGCAGTACATATATCTCTCACACCACTGTGGCACTCTTGTTTTTCTTTCAGACAAGACGAACTGTAATCATTTAATCTAGAAAGGAGTTATTCCTTTAGGGTGTCCATCAGCTATTAAATTGTTACCATTGATGGAACAAAATATAGGTTGTTTCCGTAAATAAGCTTTTCAAGTTTCCAGTATTCCACTAGTAGCCTCTTTGTAGATAAAACAGACAAATATTTTTGTTAACTATTATAATAAAATTACATTAGTTACAGCAATTTGTCTTCTTAAAAATTGTTTGATGAAACAGAGATAGTGGCAAACATTTGTGTATCACTTAGGTCTGATGTAAGTTCCTCTACTCTAGGCTTGTGGTAGGTAAAACAATATCATGGGAAACTAAGATTCAGCTACAGTTCTCTCTCTCTCTGCAGCTGCACTAAACATTCACAAAATATATTTAAGGAAATAAGAGGTAAAGCTATAGCATTCACAAACACCTCTGCTAGTGATTGAAATTTTGGTTAAGTATGCCAAGACCTCTGATGCAGCTCATCTACAAATCTTTTCCAGAAACATATGGCCCTCCATCAGTCTCCGAACTCCTGCAGTGTGGACATGTTCTACTCAGCCCTAGCTCCTACCTCTACTGTTTGGTGATGGTTATCAAAACTATGCTCCATGCTCTCCCAATGACTTAAAGATGAACAGAACAGTTCCACAGTCTGCCATGGTGCAATATTACAAACCTCACCTGGATAACTGTAGGTGACCGAAGTCTACAGTCACCCTCCAACACTCACTTCAGTGATCAGAAGCTTTTCTCACCTACTTGGTACAGACAAGTGTCTCCTGGCTTCTTATTACCTCCTATCAGTGGTAGAAGTCCAAAGTCAGCCTTACCCATACCTAGCCTGTCAGTGTCTTTTTTGCCTCCGACAATTCCCTCTGTTCCTGGTTGATCTTTCTGTTTGGCTACCTACCTCAATCAATGCCCTGTGTTAGTTGATGCATCACCAACAACTACCAGCAATTAAACGATAGCTCCTGGCTCCACCATTTCCACTTTTCAGTGGTTAGTACTGTATGTCTGGCTTCTTGCAAAGCTTGTTAGTGACTGGACTTCCATGACTGCTTGCCCTCCCCTGCAACGCATAAGTAGCTAGTTATGTTGCTGTCAGAGAAACAGCCAGTTGGTGTTTAGAGAAACCCCTTACTCCAGCAGAACTGTGAGACCTCCATAGTTCCATATATCTCCCAGCAATATTTGGGGTGTCCTGGGCCTACTTGAATTTCCCACCTCTGTATCTCACCGACTCACCCAGACTCTGTGCCTCTCTCTAGCATACTTACTAATCTGACTCCTCATATGACTAGTTCAGTGTGCCATTCTGGGCACCCTTCAATGTGCATTCTTTTGCAGAAACCCTCCTCCCAATATGCTGGACCTACCCCATGCTAAGCTCGTGAATGACACATTCAGCTTCTGTCATGCCCAAGTTAACTTTCATAACTCCCAACCACTGCATTAAAAAAAAAATCATCTTTTCTCACATTTAACAGCAAAATTTTCTAAAACTCCTAAGTAGGAATTTATTTTAAGCAAATTCCTTCCTGAAATGTCATTAGTTATTTTTATCCTGCAAGGTCAGACCATTTTCCACCTGTGTCCCTAAGTCCCTTATCACACTTTCGGTGTTTAGTGTACTGCTACTTATGTGGCAATTCATGGGTACATGGTTTTTCCCAAAGGGGATAACTATATTTCTTGGCAATTCATGGGTACATGGTTTTTCCCAAAGGGGATAACTATATTTCTTGGCATTGAGCTTGAGCCCATGGCTCTGGAACCAAGCATCTGTTTCTGTAAGGCCCTTTTGTAGAATATCCACATCATTTGGGGATTCAGTAATGACTCCCAGTTTGCAGTCATCTGCGAACTTTGTTAGCCAGAGTCCCTTAGTGCTGACCTGTACTTCAGAGAAGTAAATGCCAAACAAGAGCGGTCCCAGGACTGAACCCTGAGGTTGTCCGCTTGTCACTTGTCTGGAGCTGGATTTTGAGTCAGCTACTTTTCGCAGTGTGGGTTCTGTCAGTAAGCCAGGTGGCAACCCATCGAGTGATGTAGGGATTAATGCCCAGCTTAGTAAGTTTATCTATGATTCCAGAGTGGGGGATGGTATCAAAGGCCTTGGCGAGGTCCAGATAGGCTGTGTGGACTGCTTTACCCTTGTCCATGGCTCTGGAGACTGATTTGAAGAAGTCAATCAGGTTGAGGAAACAAGATCGGCCCTTTACGAAACCAAACTGGGTGGGGGTGCAGTGTTTGAAGGTTGCAAATGTCTTTGTTTATAAGTTCCATGATAATGCATTCCATGGCTTTGCAGATTAGGCTTGTCAGACTGATGGGATGATAGTTCCTGGGATCCAAGTTGGATTCCCCCCTTGTGGAGTGGGATAACTGTAGCTGTGCACCACTCATTGGGCACAAAGCCTGAGGTGAGGCTATGATTAAACATGACACTTAGGTGAGGTGCCAGTTCATTTTGTAGTTCATGTAGTACACAACCTGGGATGTTGTCTGGTCCCATAGATGCTGTATTCTTAGCTTTGGAGAGTGCATTTTTTACCTGTGTGGCCGTGGTTCTTGGAATCTGGCAATCTTTTGGTATTGAGACGGGCCTTTTAGGGGGTGAGAGGGGAGTGAAGTTGGCACTGAATCGATCTGCCAGGATATTGGCAATATCCTTGGGATTAGTATATTTAATGCCATTCTGTTGTAGCTCAAAGCAGATCTGAGCATTGCCATTTAGATTCTTGACATAACTATAAAATGCCTTGTGGTTGTCCTTGGAATCTTTGGCAATTTTATTTTCGTAACTAGCTTTGGAGGATTTTATGAGGAATCTCAGCTTCTTACTGAGGCTGGTATGGGAGTTTTTTGCATCCTGGGATTTTCCTCTTTTCTGCAACAGTTTCTTCCTTCTGTTGTATAGTTTGTTTATGGCAGGGGACCACCAGATTGGGTTCCTTTTTTTGGAGGAGACTGTCTTGGTTCTGTTTGGAATGGCATGCTTCATGCACGAGTGGATGTGCTCATACATTGCCTTAGTGTAGGATTCAGTGGTCAAACTTTCAGTTCCCATCTGCATGGGTGTCATGAATTTTGTCACTTCTGACTTGAGTAGCATAAAGCTGGCTTTGGAGAAGTTTTTTATGGAGGTTTCCCTACTGGGGGTGGGGGTGGGATGTGGATGTCAAGGGTGATTAGCTTATGGTCAGACCCGACCAACGAGTGGGTAACCACTGGTGTGGAGCATCGATCTCCCAAGCTGGTAATGACCAGATCTAGGATATTTAAGCCCCTGGTGAGACTATGGATTAGTTGGCCAGGGTGTTGGAATTTATGAATTTCAAGAACCATTAGGCAAAAGTGGTGGCACCTGAGTAGTTTTCCCAGTTAATGGCAGGGTAGTTGAAATCACCCAGTATTAGGGTGTTTGGTTGTATCTTAATATTTTCTAGTATGTTTAGAAAGGTGTAGTGAGAATTTTGGGGCATGGTGGGGGATTTGTAGCAAGCTACAATTTGGATTGCAGTCTTACCTAGTGTTAGTTGTACCTGTAGAATTTCAGATGCATTGTGTTGGGCAACTAGCCTGGAGGTGTGAATATCCTTGGTGAATATGGACACTGTTCCACTTTTAGTGCTTCGGTTCTGGTTTGGTGGCTGAAAAGTGTGGTAAGAGTTGTAGCCTGGTATTGCAAGGGTGCTCTCTGGAGCCTTGAACCAGGTCTCAGTTACTGCACAGATATCGATGTTCTCCATTTTAGGAGTGCCTCAAGAGAGTGCATTTTGAGATTTAGACTTCTAGCATTGAGTAGCATTACATTCAGATTTTGCATGCTTATATCTGTTATGGTGGTGATTTTGTCCTTTGAGCCTTGCCTAAAAAAGGCACTATAGGGGTGGCAAGAGCCTTAGCCAGTAACCTGAATCCCAGGGGTGACAAGTGCAGACCATCTCTGGTGAAGCATCATGGTTTGTTGATCATGTTGTCCCAGGCAAACAGATACTGGATCCCCTTTGAATGACACCAGAAACTTAGCCAATTCTTGAAGTCAATCATTTTGTCCTTGTACTGTGGTGTCATTCTGGACGAAGGCAGGATGCTGCTCAGGCCTGGGCCACATGATCCAAGAGCTCTTCCATGTCTCTTTTCCTGTAGTCCAGGGAGGCACGTCTCAAGTCATTCACTCCAACATGGACAATGACAGAGTCATATTTGTACTTGTTGTGGAGGGACTTGAGTGCATGCATTATGTGGCGGATCCTGGCACCCGATAGGTAGCTGACAGTAATTTTCTCCTTGTTTAGCCTGGTGAGTGAGGCATCAGTGTGCCTAACTATAGAGTCACCTATGACTAAAGTGTTGGGTACATTGTCTTGTCTTAGGGGCTGTTGTTTGGTGGCACACTGGTGTTTTGACCTATGTGTCACTTTGGTTGTGATTGGTGTTTGTTTACATTTCAGCTTTGGAGGTCCTTGTTGCTTGAGCAGGTTAATGTTAAGGGCCTCTGCATAAGTGGGTTGTTTCTATGTGTGGATGTTGGTGGCATGAGTTTTGAAGGGGTATGTGTTGCTTGAGGTGTAGTGCAGGTGTTAACCTTCTCCTCTTGACTGTCTAGCACAATCTTGGCTGGAGAGAGCTTTGCTTCCAGTTTGGCTATGTAAGTGCATCTCTTGCAGGTTGTAGTGTTGGGTGGTAGGAGGAGAGGGTTGTCTATGTACATGAGGCAATTGCTGCATAGCCCCAGTATGCCCAGATTCACCAGGTGGACAGGCGAAATCACCAGAAGCTGACCTTTGGACATGCCTGGTTTGGTGTTTCTTTTGTAAAATACAAGAGCTGTTTTCCCTTACCTTGGCAAGGTACTTTGCAATTATAGGCTTTTTAGTGCCTTTGATTAATTTCTCCTTATTAACAAGGAGAGTTGAGTGCTTGTATCAGTTTAAGGCTTCCTAGTGCTTTCCAGCAGGTTTTAGAGCACGTGCTAGTCACAGGGATTCAGATTTTAGTGCTACTACTGAGAAACCAGCTAGTTCTATGGGAAACTTTGAAGAGCAGACTTTCTGGCACTGGGAATAGTTTAAAGTGCTAGATTAATAAGCTAATAAAAGTGTAGGAGAGCAGAGAACTAGCAGATCTAAGGAAAAAAATTGAAGAGCACTGCTCAGAAGCTTACAAAAAATCCTGACTACGGCAAATCTGTATCTGGGCTATGCTAGTTCAAGGAAAGGTAGGAAACATTTTTTTTTTTTTTTTTTAGTAGAAAGTGACGAGGCAGAAGATAATGAGATAATTCAATATTCAGAAGCTAAAAGGCAGAAAAAGTACAGTTGTGTACTTACTATAAATGTAGATGTTCGAGTGTATTCACTGTTGCAGTCATTACAATTGGGTTATCCTGCTGGCAGGCTACCTGCAGTCGGCCTGAATTCCAAAGTCTAGGACCAGTGTCGGTTGCTGTCGCCTCCTCCCTGACATCAGTGCTCCAGGGGTATAAAAGATGCAGCCGACGCCATTTTCTTCAGTTTTTCTTGCCCCACATGTCAGGTGCCCCCAAAAGGGTAGGCTAAAAATATGTCAATAAAGCATGCATGCACCAAGGTAAAATTTTCCTTCATCTACAAGCAAATACGCCACATAGGTTGTATAGAATAGAGAAGTACAGATAAGTTCCAGCAAAGATAAGGGGGATGGTAGGAGGGTAACCTGGACTGCAACAGTGAATACACTCGAACATCTACATTTATGGTAAGTACACAACTGTACTATGTTCATCATGTTTCATTGTTGCAGTCATTACAATTGGGTTGAATCCCAAAGCTAAGGTTGAGAGGCTGGAGCTAAAAAGGATTAGGAGCGGCTATGAGGCCCTGCAGAACTGCAGTGGCAAAGCCTGCCCTGGATCTAGAGTATTGTGGTAAGTGATAGTGCTTTGTAAAAGTGTGCACTGAACTCCAGGTTGCAGCCTCTAAAATGTCTTTGGTTGGTACTCCTCTGAGGAAGGCTGCTGAAGTGGCTGCTGCTCTGGTTGAATGTGGCCTAATGCCCTTAGGCACTGATTTGCCATGTTGTGAATAGCAGAAACGAATGCAGTGGCCTATCCACTTTGAAATAGTCTGCTTTGAGATAGCCTTTCCTTGTGATCCTGCAGCATATGCCACTAGTAATTGCTCAATCTTTCTGAAAGCTTTGGTTCTGTCCAAGTAGAAACGCAACTGTCTGTGTATGTCCAAAGAATGCAGAATTTTCTCACCCTTATTCTGTGGGTTTGGGTAAAAGGTAGGCAAATGAATAGTTTGGTTAAGGGCCACACTGGACACTACCTTATGCATAAATGTCGGGTTTGTCCTTAGAGAAACCCTATCTAGATGGAAAATGATAAAAGGTTCCACAGCCATGAGTGCCTGTAACTCTGAGACTCGTCTTGCAGAGGTTATTGCTAGGAGCAGAGCTGTTTTCCATGATAAAAATTTTATATCAGCTGTAGCGGCTGGCTGAAAAGGAGGCAGGGTGAGTTTTTCCAAGACATAACTGAGGTCCCATGCAGGTATTGGTGATCTCCTTGGAGGCCTTAAGTTTTTGGCTCCTCTGAGGTACTGCCTTAATAAAGGATGAGAAAAAATAGGTGGCTCTGTATTGTAATGAGCTGAAATGGCAGAGGCATGAATCTTAATTGATGAAAAGGATAGGCCTTTGTCCAGCATCTCAGTTAAATATTGCAAAATCTGAGGAATATTTGGTACAGTCGTGTCAATCCCTTGTGCCTGGTTCCAAGCACAGAATCTCTTCCATTTTTCAGCATAAGATTTTCTGGTACTAGGCCTCCTGGCCTCCAAAATAACATCCATCACCGCTTTAGAGAGAGGTGTGTTTTGAATGACTACATTATGCGCCATGCTGCCAGATTTAAGGTCTTGAGTTGGCTGTGCAGGATCTGATTGTTGTCTTGGGACAGTAAGTGAGGAATTTGAGGTAATGTCCAGGCTGGGTATTGAGACAAGTTCCTTAGGATTGGGTACCAGTGCTGGCGGGGCCAGTCTGGGGCAATCAGTATCATTTTTGGCTTCTCCTGTCTGACTTTTAGGAGTGCCTTGGGGAGGAGAGGCAGTGGAGGAAAGGCATATATGGTTAAGTTTTTCCAGCTGAAAGATAGAGCATCCACTTTCCATGCCTGCTTGTGATAAGTCCTTGTGCAGAATCTCTGTAGTTGGCAGTTGTGAGGGGAGGCAAATAGATCTATGTCCGGGCATCCCCAATTCCTTGTTATCATGCTGAAGACTTGCAGATCCAATTTCCACTCGTGGGGATCCATGAGGTTTCTGCTTAGTTCGTCTGCCAGAGTATTTATCTTTCCTGGCAGGAATTGTGCTTGCAGATGTACTTGGTAAGTCAATGCTGTGTCCCACAGAGTCATGGCTAGTCTGCATAGGGGGTAGGAATGGGTGCCTCCCTGCTTGTTTATGTACCACATGACTGTAGTATTGTCGGTCTTTATCAGTAGTTGTCCCGGATGAAGTAGATTCTTGAAGGCTGTCAGGGCATTCTGAACAGCTAGCATCTCTTTTTGGTTGATATGTAGATGCATTTGGCTTGTGTACCATGTGCCCTGAATACATCTTCCTGCCATGTAAGCCCCCCAGGCATAATATGATGCATCTGTTGTTAATATCTGCCTGGCTGTGGGTAAAGCGAATGGCTGTCCCTTGTTGTGGTGACAGGCCTTTGCCCACCATCGAAACTCCTGTTGCAGGCAGGGAATGAGGGTAATTATTGTTTCCAGGCTGTGGCAATGTTGAGCCCAAACACTTTTTAGATACCATTGAAGTTTCCTCATATGCAGTCTTGCATATGGGATTAGCGGAATGCAGGATGCCATGAAGCCCAAAGCCTGCAGAATTTTTCTTGCAGATAACTGGGTCTTTGTTGCCAACATTTTGAAATAAGTAGTCAGTTGCCTTTGTTTGTCTGGCATGAGATAAACCATCTGGGCAGTTGTATTTAAGCTTGCACCCAGGAATATTATCCCTTGAGAGGGTACTAGTTTTGATTTCTTTTCGTTTACTGTGTACCCTAGGCATGTTAGTAATTTTTTTACAAACGCCAGATGCTGTAATAGAATGTCCTTGTTCTCTGCTTGAATAAGACAGTCATCCAAGTAAGGATATATTTGTATTCCTCTTTGTCTGCAAAATGCAATTACTGGAGCCAGGCATTTTGTGAAGACCCTGGGCACAGTAGATAAGCCAAACGGCAGTGCAGAGAATTGGTAGTGCATTGAGCCAGCTATGAATCTGAGGTATCTTCTGCATGACTGACTGATTGGGACATGCAGGTATGCCTCTTTTAGGTCTAAAGTCACAAGCCAAGCCTTCTTGCCCAGCATGGGCAGAAGCTGCTGCAGAGTCAACATTTTGAATCTTGGAATATCCAGATATGTGTTTAGGATAGATACGTCCAATATTGGTCTCCAGGCTTTGTCTTTCTGGGCACCAAGAACAGTCTTGAGTAAAATCCTTGTCCCTGCTCTTGCTGTGGTACTTGCTGAATGGCCCTCATGTTGGGTTGGGAGGGTGGCCTAATGGTTAAGGTGTTTGCCTTGCAAACACAAGGTGCAGGGTTTGAGTCTCACAAGAGATAATTGGCTAGGCTTACAATGGCTCACAAGGGCAGTTAGCCTAGTACTAACTTATAATATTATAAAACTTATAATGTCCATGAGGGATGACACTTGCTTTTGTGCCTCTGCCCATTTTTTTTTTTTGGCAGGTCTGGCAAACCGTTTGCCCTTGGCAGGGTGTGAAATTGAAACCTGTAGCCTTGTGACACTATATCCAAGACCCATTTGTCCTGGGTTATTACGTGCCAATTTTGTGAAAAAAGTGCTAGTTTTCCCCCTAAAGGTGCTGCCAAAAGATAAGTGCTTGGTGCAGGCAGAGGGAAGTCATTGGGACTGTTTCCTGTATGGCTGTGATTTGTCTTCTCTGCTTTTGGAGGTAGACGTACCCCATTGTTTAGACCTGTATGAGCCTTGGGGCCAGGATCTGCCTCTAGGGTGTCTGTATCTGCCTCTTTGTGGCCTGTCTGACACTGGAAATGACCAATTCTTTGTAGGCCAGTGCCTGCTAAATCTTGGAGGCTGTACCTGTAAGAAATCCTTGAATGTTTGTATAGATTTAGCTTTGTCCTCCATTTTCCTCAACACCTGTTCTGCTTTAACACCAAACAAGGTATCATGCTGTAATGGAGCATCTGATATTTTTGCTTTAACATCATCAGGCAGATTCTGTTCCTTTAACCAAGCATGCCTCCTAATGACAGAACCCATAACAGCGGCCCTGCAGGAGGCCTCCAGAGAATCAAAACCACATTGCAAAGTATACTTTCCCACTTGTTCAGCTGCATGCAATAAATCCTGCATTTCTTTGTTTTCTGCACATTCAGAATTTATCAACATTTTCTGTTTAAGCAGTGACATAATATATTGCTGATATTTAAGCATATGAAACTGACAATTTAAAGCCTTATAGCCAAGGTAGCAGAAGTGTAAATCTTTTTTCCCCATCTGTCCAGTGCCCTAGAATCCCTGTCAGAGGGGGTAGGGTTTTTTGCAGTGGAAGCCTTGACCCCTTTGAGACCCTGAGAGATAGTTTCTGGGTCAGCAGCAGGGTTCTTAAAAATAAATTTATGTAAATCAGGAACCCTGTAGTATCTGTCGGGCTTAACAGGAGCTGGAGGTAAAGAATCAGGAGTCAGACTGGACTCTGAAAATACATCATCTACAATGTCTAACACAGGTGGAATAGCAAGGGGCCTGTGCTGAGGTAGTAAAAGGAAGTCTCTGAGCCTTTTCTTAGATTCTGAATAATCTTGGCTCTCTCAGTGGAAATGCTCCCTCATGGTATGCAGAGTTTCCCCAAAAGAATAATCCTCAGGAGGAGAGGCTGAAGGGATAGATTCTTCAGCATCAGAATCCTCATAGGGAGGAAGGGAGCATTCCTGAACAGAAGAGGAATCAGAAGAAATGGAAACCTGATCTGAAAATTCATATTCTGTCTATTGCCTAGGCCTCTTATCAGGAGGGGGATGGGAACCCCTGATCAAAGTAATTAGGTCTTCGGCCATTTTGAGCATCTGTTTTTTAGGCATGGAGGCCTGTCCATGGGGCTGTTGTACTTGTTTCTTTGTCTTTAGAGGTGTTTTAGTCTTTGCCTTTGAAGCTGAAGTTGTTTTAACATATAACTGTGTAGGCCTGAAAACACCTTCAGAAGCCGATGCCTGCTCAGTGGCTCCAGACCCATCGGAGGGAATATTTTCCGAGGTTCCAATACCTTGAGTATCCAGTGGCCTAGTCAGCTCCACATGGGAGTTGGAAGTGGCCTGCGGCTCTAAAGTAGCGGGCGTCAGGGGCCGCGAAAGCACCTCACTGAGAACCGGCGAACCAGCGACTGGCTTAGGTTCATAGGTTCATACTAGGCTATCTGCCCTAGGGCATTTATAAGCCTAGCCAGAATGTGTTTGGCTTTCGCCACCCATTTTAAATTAATTTTGCTATGCCCTTTTTTGAAGTTAGTATACTGTGCCTCTGTCTAACAGTGACACAGAAGTGATACCCGGGGTAAACCTACGATCTCCCATCCACTCATCAAGATTCCTCTTGAAGAGAGTCAATGAGGGACTCTGCCTAACCTGGACTGGGATTTTATTCCAGAGTGAAGGGAGCCTCTGGGTTATGAATCTGTCCCTCCAGCATGTCCTATTTATTTCAGTGCTGAGGTTCAAGTCTCTCGAGCGTGTAGCTCGATGGGATTTGGATTTTCTGAGGTGCAGCATGTCCATTAATTCCGGGTTGGACATGGCTTTATACGTAAGGCACAGATCGCCTCTGAACAGGCGGTATGCCACTGAGTAGAGCTGGAGTTTCTTTAACCGGGCAGCATATGGCATCTGTTTGAGCCCTTTGATCCTCTTGGTGAGGTACTTTTGGGGTCTTTCCAATTGCTGCAGGTGTCTGGTAAGGTACATCCCAAAAGGGGCATTGTACTCAATTATGGGCCTGATGAGGTATGAGTAAAGAGGCACGATGACCTCCCCTGATCTAGATGTGAATCCCTTCATGATTAGGTGGGCTATATAAAATGTTTTTCTAACCACTTTGGCCACGTGGTTGTCAAATGAGACTTGGGTCCCCAGGTCCCTAATTACTTCTTCGGTACTTAATGGATTACCACCTATGTGGTAATTTGTGGGCACTTTGTTTTTGCTAAAGGGGATGACTATACACTTTTTGACGTTTAGCTTGAGGCCATGGTTCTGGCACCAGTTGTCTGTTTCTATGAGGCCCTTTTGGAGGATGCTTGTGTCGGCTGGAGAGTCGACTATGGCACCCAGTTTGCAGTCATCTGCGAACTTGGTCAGCCACAGTCCTTCCGTGTTGGCCTGTACCTCCGAGAAATATATACCGAACAAGAGAGGTCCCAGGACTGAGCCTTGTGGGATGCCACTTGTAACTGGTTTGGAGTCTGACATGGCTCCAGCAATTCTAACAATGTGGGTTCTGTCCTTAAGCCAGTTTGCAACCCATCTAGTGACATAGGGGTTTATATTTAAGCTGGTGAGATTATCTATAATGCCCGAGTGGGGTATTGTATCGAAGGCTTTTGCGAGGTCCAGGTAGGCTGTGTGGACCACCTTCCCCTCGTCAATGGCCTTGGTGACTGTTTCAAAGAAATCAACCAGGTTTAAGTGGCAGGATCTGCCCTTAACAAAGCCGAACTGGGTAGGATCCAGTGTCTGTAGGTCCCCAATATCTTTATTTATGAGGTCCATAATGATCCTTTCCATAGCTTTGCAGACCAAGCTAGTCAGGCTTATGGGGCGATAGTTTCCAGGATCCGTTGAGGCACCACCTTTGTGGAGAGGGACCACAGTTGCTGTACGCCACTCTTTGGGTCCATATCCTGTAGTAAGGCTGAGATTGAACAGTAGTTTTATGTTTGGGTTTAGCTCTTCTTGGAGTTCATGTAGGACGCAGCCTGGGACACCGTCTGGTCCCATTGATGCTGTGTTTTTTGCTTTGGAGAGAGCGGCTCTTACCTGAGCATCTGAGATGTCAGGGGGGCAGCACTCTGCTGGGATAGATATTTGCCATTTTGGTGGTGGGGGGGGGTTTGTGCTGAACCTGTCAGCTACGATGTTGGCAAGAAGAAGCCTTGTCATCAGTTTTGGACCTCAGATACCTGTCCTTCTCTTTTTCTTTGTGTTTCTTTTGAATTGTGGTAGTCGGATGGCTATCCGATGACATTGTGTAATTAAATCTTCTGCCAATATAGTGAAATGCAAAATCGTACCGACGCTTAATAGTGCGTTGGTTAAATCTAGCACAAAACCGACAATTAGCAACGTCGTGATCAGGGCCTAGGCAAGGAATACAGTAAGAATGGAAGTCCTTATGAGGTATTTGCTTCCCACAAGAAATACAATTATTAACTTTTTCTGACATCGGTCTGGAGCAAAAAAAAAGTTTCCCCAACGGGGTACTTAGCTTTTAATGAAGACTTTGGATCTGAAATTCGAACACAAAAATCTCAGGAGTTGGCCGACCGGCACTTGTGAACTGCTTTTGCTTCGGGCACCGCGCGGTAAGAAAGACAGAAAAAAATGGCGTCGGCTGCATCTTTTATACCCCTGGCCACTGACATCAGAGAGGAGGAGACAGCAACCAACGCCGGACCTAGACTTTGGAATTCAGGCCATCTGCGGGTAGCCTGCCAGCAGGATAACCCAACTGTAATGACTGCAACAGTGAAACACGATGAACATCTATATTAGCTACATCCTCCTTGTGAAGAAAGTACTGAGATAAAAAAATATGAGTTGTGGGACAAAATGTGCTGCAAAGTGAATCTCAGACATTGAGAATGGCATAGTCCTTAAAATTAACATACAAACTTAGATTAGAAGGTAATTGCTCTTGCAATTAAATTGGAGTGGTTCATGGGTAAGAATAATTAGCTGGAGGCCCAAGGGGTAAATCCCACTTCAAGAGTAGGCTGGAGAGCAAATTGAGATTAAAAAGTTAAGATGGTGTTCAACTCTGCAGTGTCAGAATGGTATTATTTGTGGTTCTCTGATTTTTATTGCGATCCAATGTCTGAACTTTAAAAACTTTTAGCAGTTGCAAATGTATTCTAGTTCACCATAATATTGTTAATTTCCTTTTTGGTGTAGTTTATTCTGTGATGTCCTTTAATGTTGTCTGCCTGTAGTAACAAAGCACTGCATACTTATCTTTTTCATTATTGTTCTCATACAGACTAGGTATTTCATATCAGATTAAGCAGTTCTTTCTGTGTTACATAGTTGTTGAGCTATTTAGAGAAATATGAAAATATAAATATTTATTTTTTACCGGGAAAGTCCATCTTGGAACAAAACCAATTTTCAGCGGAGGCCTGGAGAGAAACACTCCAGACGCATGTCTTTGTAATGTAGGAGGAAACCAGAGCACCCAGAGGAAACCCACACAAACACAGGGAAGACATGTAGAGTTCCGCACAGAAGGCACCTCCGCCGAAAATCGAACCAGAGAACCTCTTGCAGTAAGGCAACAATGCAACTGCTGCACCACTGCACCATCCTAATGAATAGTATATGAATTACATTTAATATCTGATTAATTGCACTAAACACATTTTAGGTGAAAACTCAGTAGTGTTACATATCACATCAGCTTTAAGATGAAGTCTTTCAATAGGTTGTATGTAGCAAGATTTTTAGAATTATTAACGTGTACATGAAGACAGTACTGCGGTGGTGGTGCTGCGGTAGCGTTGTCGTCTCACAGTAAGACGTTGTCCGGTTCACTTCTCAGCTAGAGCGTCTTCTGCATGGAGACATGCGTGAATGGGCATACCTTTGTTGAAGGTTGTGTGTCAGGGCTGGCAACTCGGCACGTAAAAATCTATTGCCATTCATTAGCGGACCGAAGTTCTGCTGTGGCGACCCCTAACTGGGAAAAGCTGAAAGACTAACCAATGTGTACATGAAGATGCAATATTAGATACCAACAGGCATCACTATAATGATCCTAAAGAAATGCCTGAAGGTGACACTAGGACTTAATGAGTGTTGAATAAGTGACCCATAGATGCGCTCCTTATCTAAAAATATGAGGCATCTGTTTTATGCCTCTAGTCTGGAGCAGAACATACACATGGAAGGTCTTCCTTCTTTGAAATCTGTAGTATCCATAATTGAAGTGGCTTGATCAGGGAAAGGACAAGAGGTAGCTCATATTCCAGGCATTTTGAATTCCAGTTACAAGAGTTTCTGAGATATATTTGGAGTTTCCTAGTTTGCATTCTTGCAATATAAACCACAAGGAGGGAGAGAAGGATTCATGTCTTTGAGAAAATTAGGTCTCCCAAAAATATGGAGTATTCTGACTTGAATACAAAAAACTAAGATCAGAAAAATGAATAAGGACATTTCTGCAAATGTAATGTTTATGCAAAAGCAGGCCCCTGTAACCCATACCCTGTATTATGTAATATGATCACACAGATGTGTTTCTCAAACAAAAAGCACATACTCTGTTTCTTCACAAAAATATGTGTTTGGCTTTTCTCCTTTCTTTGGCAAACTCAGAGGAAGCTATAGTTTTCAAATACAATGCATGAATTTCTACAAACCAAGAGTTTTTTAAATGAAGAAATTACTGCCAATGAAAGTCTCTGAATTAAAGAAGCTTGTTCAGCAATGTGCAGAAAAACTGTCATCATTGGTTGCACCTTTCCTTATGGTAAGCAAATGCTGGAGCTAGTGTGGTGAATCTCTGGGACTGCAGAAAGGCATGGTATCCATTGCAATAATACAGACAAGAAAACTGTAGTGATGGCTCATAAATAGCTGGTACCAGAATTCCACATACCTGGAGTATGTGCTACCTCTGGTCCCTTCCTTGACAAGATAACAACTATACAGGGATATAGCAGGAAACAACTTGAAACAGTTTCTGAGAGAAGGTACCAGACCCAATCCTAGACAGACAAAATTCACTGTCAGATGTAGTGTATCCACAAGCATACCCAATAAATTATCTGCCCTACACATTATTCCATCTGTAATGACTGGTCATTGCCCACCTTTTACTACCTGGAAATTTAAACCTGAAAAAGGACCACTCTGACTCATACTAACCTGGACCTCTCCATAATTCAGTGAATCCCTATGAAGCAAAAGAGCTGCAATTCATAAACTGTGAGCAATTATGCAGTTGTCAAAATTCATCAATAGCACTATCTAATCGATAATGCAGCAATGTTCATACAAGATTAGTGATTCCTTCTACACAAATGAGCCTCCAGTAAAAAACAATGTGGTTAACAAGTGACTAAACAACACAAATTAAAGCCAAAGTGTTTGTGTGTGTCTGTGTGTGTGTGTGTGTGTGTGTGTGTGTGTGTGTGTGTGTGTGTGTGTGTGTGTGTGTGTGTGTGTGTGTATGTCTATATATAATATATATATATATATATATATATATATGAGAGAGAGAATGAGAGAGAAAGAGAGAGAGATCTAGATACATACACACACACACACACACACACACACACATATGTGTAGTTATATATATATATATATATATATATATATATATATATATATATATATAGAGAGAGAGAGAGAGAGAGAGACATATTTAAAAAATGCTCACGTGTCATTTTTCTGGACTGTAAACATGGCTTCACCACCAATTACTCCTTCAACATCTAGTAAAGAAAAAAAATTTGCCCAAGTAGTAGTTGAATACTTCCAAAATTACCTCAACAACATGACCTTAGTGGCATGCCTTAACAATGCTATCTCAGAGACACGTTTTGCAACAAAAAACATCCCATAGGACTTAGTACTGGAACCACTTCTATTCGCTGTGTGGATCAAAAGTCTGCCATACAATCTCACAAATATCATCTCTAATCCCTCAAATATCATCTGTATACTATATGAAGATGATACTGTGTTTACAAATGGACATAAATCACCAAATATATTAAATAAACAGTTATAAAATGATTTTGCCCAGATATAGACTGGGCTGGCTTCTAGTGATCTAACTGTTAATACCCAAAAGTCTGCTGACATGATATTAAGTACTTCAAAGTGATTCACGTAATCTTAGCCTCTAAACATCCAGATGGAATATCCATTCCACCAACTGAACTACAAAGGCATCGCAGCATTATGTTAAATAATAGAGCACCCTTTGGCAGACATATTGAGCAACAGGTTGACAAAATTCTAAAACAACTACCAGAATCATATAGAATCTCCTACCTTCATGCTATTGAACTTTGAGCATCAATAGCCAAAAATGTCTCCATTCACATCTCAAGTACAGTCTACCATTAATCTGCCTAAATTCCCAACAAATGGAATAAATTTGATAAATCAGATTGTCATTGTTAGAAATAGACAATGCGGGTATGTATACTAGATTAAAGATATCCTTTAAGACAGTTTAGAGCTAAGCTGTAGAATATAAATAAATAAAAATATTGATATTCAAAGTAAATACTCTATTAAGACTTGAACAGCTCAGCTTGGAAAAAGGATAACACATTTTATTTGTTACTTTAAAGGTAGGAAGAGGCATTATGTGCAGGCTTTAATGAAGACTGAGGTATGAAGTCTTAGGTAAAGTAATGATCCCCAATGGCTATAATAGCACCTAATCATTAGATGCAAGTAATAGCATCCTGTCAATGATTATATACTTTAATAGTATGCTTTTTACAGGACGGAGCACAGGTATACACTAGAGAAGATTGTGTGTGCGTGTGTCTCTGTGTGTGCGTGTGTGTGTGCGTGTGTGTGTGTGTGTGTGTGTGTGTGTGTGTGTGTGTGTGTGTGCTTGTGTATGTGCATGTGTGTGTGTGTGTGTGTGTGTGTGTGTGTGTGTGTGTGTGTGTGTGTGTGTGTGTGTGTATGAGTGTGTGTACTTGTGCATGCGTGTGTATGTATACTTGTGCATGCAAGTGTGTGTACTTGTGCACATGTGCGTGTGTGCACGTGTGCATGTGTTTATGTGTATATGTGTGTGTGTGTGTGTGTGTGTGTGTGTGTGTGTGTGTGTGTGTGTGTGTGTGTACTTATGCACGTGTGTGTGTACGTGTGTGCGTGTGTGCCTGTGTGCGCGTGTGTGTGTGTGTGTGTGTACTTATGCACGTGTGTGTGTACGTGTGTACGTGTGTGCCTGTGTGCGTGTGTGTGTGTGTGTGTGTGTGTGTGTGCACGTGTGCATGTGTTTATGTGTATGTGTATGCGCGCGTGTGTGTATGTGTGTGTGTGTGTGTGTGTGTGTGTGTGTGTGTGTGTGTACTTATGCACGTGTGTGTGCACGTGTGTGCGTGTGTGTGCGTGCGTGTGCGTGTGTGTGTGTGTGTGTGTGTGTGTGTGTGTGTGTGTGTGTGTGTGTGTGTGTTTTGGGGGGGTTCTGTGTTAGCTCACAATCCTGTACAATTGTAATGAAAAGGTATGTGGTGAAATTTCTACAAAATTCAACTGAACATAGCATGTGAAGGATGATGAAAATGGGAGGAGTATGTCATTTCAGTAGTGTCTGACCAGAGGTCAAGTTCCCATAGTTCCCATTAGTAATGAATACTATAATGAGCTGGTGAATTCAAGGTATCAGTATATAGAACAAGGATGTCAAACATATGAACAAGCGCTATCAGAAGCTGTGGTTAATAGAATTTAAATCAATCAGCCATATGGGAACAACAATGTTAGTCATGTGGTTTAAGTCGGTATCTGTTTTGTCATCACATCAGACTTTGATACTCGATACTACTACAGTATCAAGTTAGTGAATATGTGCTCTCCTGGTATTATGCGATTTCTGAGTTAGAATATTTACAAAGGGAGAGATGAGTAATCATTCTGAAACACCTCCAAGTGGCTGGAAGGACTAAAAAACTCCATGAATTGGTTGGCAAACTGGAGTGTACCTGGCCAATCCATTTGCAGAGCTTTTGATTCCTTGCCTTTATACATCAAGCAGTAGAATTCCCACATGTATTAAACAGTGAAGAGAAGTGGGCAGTTGCTGTAGATAATAGCAGTAACAGCAACTAGTGAGAATATGAGATAAGTTATTTTTCTTTAAATCTTGGCAAGCAACCAGATATGATCAGTGGACACATTTGCAGTGCAAACTGGAATGTACTGCATTTGCTCTTCAAATGTGTCCACTGCCGATGTCAAAGAATGTCCTCATTCCTCTCAGTTGTTTCTGAATTTACAGAACATCTAATATCGATTAATATTTCTGTATTGCCCCTTATAATCATTGTTTTTCTGATGAATTGCTGAGTACTACAGTCAATCATTGCATACATTAGAGTTTCATATGGCTTATTGTTCAGAAAATGCACACTGATGCAAAGCTTGTTGTTTTGTTAATTTTTAAGTGAAATGCAGTCAGTCAATAATGTCAGACCACAGATGAATTTAGACTGTGGTGCACCATGCAGGAACATGTGACTCCTTTTTTTTGTTACCATGACCTGGCTGTATTACCTGTGCATCCTTCCCTCAATTGCATTGCTTTCATAGGTTCATAGGTAAATACTAGGCAAATTACTCTGCAAACTATTAAACACCTAGCCAATAACCAGAAAGTGAGAATCAAACCCTGTACCATGTGTCTATGAGGTAAATGCCATAACCATTTTGACATCCCAGACCCCTAAATTATGCTGCTCCTAAACCCTTATGCCACCTAAACTTCTAGTGGTATATTGCAATCTGCAACAGTAGTGAAGTGGAGGAGTGCATATGGAAGAAAAACTTCACCATCATTGATAGAGAGTTGTAGTCCATAACTATGACAGAAATTTGAATTTTTAAGTGTATTTCCTTCAAAAATGAATGCTGTGTAAACCTGTTACTCTATAAGCTATCCAATTAACTCTCCAATTAAGTAAGAGAAATATTTAAAATCTTTCCCTTATTTAGTGCCTTTGTTTCTCCAATATTTTTTTATTTGTCCCTGATTCATTATATAAGAAATTGAGAGACTGATTTCCATATTATTGTTATTTTATAACAGTTGGACATGTGAAGTGTATACAGACAGATTAGCTATAACTGGTAGGGCTGTCTGTTGTTTGCTCATTATTTTAGCTTTTTAGGATTAAAGTGATTTGTGTGAAGCAACCTGGAACATTTTAAAGTATGGCAACTCTTTGTGTGGAACAAAGTTGAAATTTATTGTTTTTTCACAATCAAATGTTTGGTGTGCAAACACAAGTACTGGGTGGAGTGTCACCTGTCTGTGGATGAAAGTAACTGACCCATTTCTTGTGGTACCTGTCTGTTGATGAAAGTAACTGACCCATTTGTTGTGGCACCTGTCTGTGAATGAAAGTAACTGACCCGTTTGTTGTCTGCTCAGTATAAACAGTCACCCATTTTTCTTTGCAAGACTAGTATGCATTTGTGTTAAGCAATATGGGATGGTTTATTAATGTTACCACTATTTATTTATTTACTGATGTATTTATTTACCAGACTTTGAAGACTGAGGTGTGCATAATAAACTGTATATAAATGAGGGGTACAGAGACCATCTGTGGATACAAGAGACTCCTGCTATCATGTGATCACTGTTACCCAGTAGTCACTGATCTGACATGGCAGGAATAGTGTCAAACACTCATGTTTTCTAAAATCACTGTAAATATATTATTGAAATAGTTTATGTATGCATGTGTGTGTGTGTGTGTGTGTGTGTGTGTGTGTGTGTGTGTGTGTGTGTGTGTGTGTGTGTGTGTAGGGAGGTGCTGCAGCATATTTAATAGGGTTGTAGGTTCAAAGGTACTTAATAGGCTATTGAGGATCTTAAGAAGCCTAGCCTTGCATTCCCATGGCAGTTTTTTTGGCCTTATATTTTGCATATGAATAACCCTAAGGTGGACATAACAAGGATATGCTGGAATATTTACTTTGTTGCCCCTCCCATGAAGGACATGGGGAAAACCAAGAAGGAATTTGTGGTTTCCCATCCATTCATCCAAATTAAATGTTCACAGAGTAAGACAAGTACTTCACTTTATGTGAGGTGGAAGACTGTTACACAGAAGAAGTATTCTCTGTGATTAATCCCTATCCGTCCAACATGTTCTGTCCTCAAGAAGATGTTCCCTCTACTGTTGGAGTTGTAAATGTGTAATTGGTCTGGCAACATAGGGTCTGCTGAGGCACTATAAGTAAGGTGGAGGTTGCCTCTTAGGAGCCTGTATAATATTGATAAGAGAGATAAGGTTTTGAGATGATATGCATAGTTTTTGTGACTTAGGCCCTTGACTTTTTATTTATTTATTTATTTATTTATTTTTTGTAAGAAAGTATTGTGGATGCTGCACTTGTGGCAAGTGTTTGGACAGGTACATACAGATTATGGATGTCATATTCAATGGTCGTCCTAACGGTGGAATGATTACATCCCTGGATCTGGACACCATACCCTTAGTATAAGATGTGTAATGAAGAAAGACTGTCTTACAATAGTGGACACAAGGTGAGGAAAGGGCAATTCATTGTTAACATAGGTTTCCAGATCCCTGACTACTAGAACAGGGTTCAGGGGTGTGTTGTCAATGTGATAGTTACAGAGAAGTCATGCTTGCCAAAGGATACAACTATATATTTCTTGGCATTTAAATTTAGTCTATGGGTTTTGACACCAGCTATTAGTATAGGAAAGGCCCTGTTGGAGATTTTGGTATCTTCTGAGGAGTTTATGATAGCACCAAATTTACAGTCATCTGCAAACTTTGTCAGCCATAAACCCTTAACATTTGCTTTAATGTTCAAGAAGTAAATATCAAACAGGAGTGTCCAAGGATAAAACCTTATGGTACACCTCTAGTGACAGGTCTTTTGGAGTTAGTAGAGCTACCCACTGTAATTTCCTGTTTTCTGTTTGTGAGCCAGTTTGTTATCCTGCAAGTTACACAGGGATTTATATTTACTTAGCATAATTTAACTATGATATCAAAGTACGGGATGGTGTTGAATGCCTCTCTGAGATCTAGATATGCTGTGTGTACTGATCTAAACTCATCCATTGCTTCAGTAATCTTCTCAAAGAAGTCAACCAGGTAAAGCTGGGAGAATTTGCGCTTTACAAATCCAAACTGGCTTGGGTTGAGTGATTGTTGGTTATCTATGTCCTTATTTTATGAATTTCATAATAATCCTTTCCATAGCTTACAGATGAGGCTTATCAGGCTAAGGAGTAATGGGTTGGTCACTTTCCCACCACAATCATTATGACTGAGCACAATAGGTGGCTATCTTTGGTGGTCTGGCAGGAGCAGGATGTGTGTGGAAGTAGCTGATCATTGACACAGTGAATATCACTGCCATCTCACAGTGCATAACTCTAGTTGAGTTCTTGGCTGTAGCTTCTTCTGTGTGCATTCTGCATGTCCTCCTTGCATCAGTGTAGGTTTATTCATGTCCTCTGGCTTTCCTCAAACACCCAAAAGATAAGCTGTAAGTGACTCAGTGTTCCAATTTGCCTGTAGGTAAATGTGTAGTGCACACGTGCATGTTTTTGTGTGTGTGCGTGTGTGTGTGTGTGTGTGTGTGTGTGTGTGTGTGCGTGTGTGTAAAACTAAAATTACTGTTTTTTTTTTTCAGTGAGCATACACAATATTGCCAGGCACACACATAACTCTCTTCTGGGTAGTAGTTAAAAAACAGTTAGCAAGTCATTATATTTCAAAAATAAGGCATAAGATGCATAACAGAACAACCAGACCTTTAGAGCTTATTGAGGCTTGGTAGCACCCAAGGCTTTATAAGCAGATTTTGACAAAGGCTTAATACAGGCCTCTATCTTGAACCTCACCTAATCTACAACCGACTCTGCAATGAAATGTGTATAGATGGCCACTATGTCTTGTGTATATATTGGGCATGCTCCACGTTCCTAAGCACCCTGGAATCTATCAAGGTCCAACCCAACACTCTCTTACTAGGAGACTTCCTGGAATTCAACAATTCAATGCCCTGGATCAGCTCATTCTGACCCCCACTAGAGGAAGCAACATCTTTGACCTGGTTATTACTAACATGGGAGACTGTTGCTTTACACCAATAGTCAATCCCTCCCTGGTGAGATAATACCATAAACTAATCCACATCTCACCTACATCCCCCACAAAGTTAGCCACCTTGAAAAACTTCTCCAAAGCTGACTTTGGACTCCTAAAACAGAGGTGGCTAACTTTACGGCACCCATGCCAATGAAAAATAGCTGCATGACTGCTGAATCATACACCAATGCACTGTACAAACATGTACACAAATGCAAGGAACTAGCCATATCCAGCACAACCAAGATGCTCTCCTCCAAACAAAGGAAGCCAATCTGGTGATCCCCTGCCATTAATAAACTCTACAATAGAAGGAAGAGACCATTGCAGAAAAGGGTGAAGTCCCAAGACTGGAAAAACTCCCTTATTAGCCTCAACAAAAAGTTGAGATCCCTCATCAAATCCTCTAAATCCAGCTATGAAGGCAGAATTGTGGCAGATGCTAAAAATAATCACAAAGCCTTCTATATCTATATCAAGAGCCTTCACGGCAATACCCAGATTTGCTCTGAGGTATTGCACAATGGTACCTCCTATACTCAGCCAACAGATATTGCCAACATACTGGCTGACAGATTCAGTGCCAACTTTACCCCTCTCTCCCGCCCTAAAGGACCAATCACAATACTGAAAGAATGCCAGGCACCCAGCATTACCCAGCACAGGTTAAAGCTGCATTGTCCAAAAATACAGCTTACATGGGACCCAATAATATCTATGTCTGTGTTCTACATGAACTACAAAGCGAACTGGTACCACATCTGTGAGCCCTGTTCAGTCACAGCCTCACCTCAGGCTTTGTCCCTACCAAATGGCGCACTGCTACAGTCATCCCTCTCCATAAAGAGGGACCGACTACAGACCCTGGGAATTATCACCCCATTAGCCTGACAAGCCTGATATATAATGCTATGGAGCACATCATCATGGACCTGATTAACAAAGATATAGGAAATCTCCAAACACTAGACCCCATGCAATTTGGCTTTGTGAAAGGAAGATCATGCCTGCTCAACCTGGTTGAATTCTTTGAGTTCGTCACCAGGGCTGTGGATGAAGGTAAGGCAGTGCATACAGCCTACCTCGATCTGGCCAAGGCCTTTGATACCATTCCTTAATCGGGAATTATTATAAACTCACCAACCTAGGCATCAAACCCTATATCACTAGGTGGGTTGCAAATTGTCTCACAGATAGAACACACAGTGTGAAAGTAGCAGACTCCAAGTCAGACTGCCCACCAGTCACAAGTGGAGTCCCACAGGGATCAGTTCTGGGTCCTCTCCTGTTCGGCATCTATTTCTCAGAAGTCGAGGCCAACACAAAGGGACTCTGGCTGACCAAGTTCACAGATGAATGCAAGCTGGGAGCCATTATTAACTCCCCAAGTGATGCATACATCCTACAGAAAGGCCTCAATGAGACCAATGACTGGTGTTGAAGCCATGGCCTTAAGCGTAACACCAAAAAATGCATTGTCATCCCCTTTGGTAAAAACTCAGTTCCCACTAATTACCACATTGATTGGAGCCCACTGAACAGTAAAGGTGTTATAAGAGATCTGGGATGCAGGTTGACAGCAACCTCTCCTTCGACCACCACATTGCCACTGTGGACAGAAAGTCCTTCTATGTGGCACATCTCCTTACCAAGGGTTTTGCATCCAGGAAGAAAGAGGTTATTGTCCCTCTCTCTCTCTCTCTCTCTCTCTCTCTCTCTCTATACTCTTCCCTCATTAGACCAGTCATTGAGTATAATGCCCCATCTGGCATGTACCTCACTAGACACCTGCAACAGCTGGAGAGGCCACAGAAGTACCTCATGAAGAGGATCCTAGGCATTAAACACATGTCCTACACGGACAGACTCAAAAGACTCCAGCTATTCTCTGTCTCATATCGCCTAATTACAGGCAATCTCTGCTTGACTTACAAAGCCATGTCTGACCCAGCTCTGTTAGACATGCTACATCTAAAGAAATCCCAATCCCTCCACACCATACGCCCCAGAGACCTCAACCTCATTACCAGAATCAACAGAACATGCTGAAGGGACAGGTTCCTCACAGAGAGACTGACAATGATCTGGAATAGACTTCCCATACATGTCAAGCAGAGCACCTCTCTGACCCTCTTCAAGAGAAATCTTGATGAGTGGATGGGTAATAGAAAGTTCACCCCGAGGATCACTCCAGTGGATCTACTTGATAGAGGCACTGGGAACTAACGTTGGGCGGCACGATGCCAGGGCACTTCTATGGGCTAGGTTTGTAAAGGGTGTAGGGCCATTAGCCTAGTACACACCTATGAACCTATGCTGAGGAAATTGTGGTCATTACTACTTTAATTTTCCATACAACTAAACCTCTAAGGTGTGCACAGAATGTCACTATAGCTTATGTGGGGGCTGTAGACAATATGGACATTGTTTCTTTAACTTTTCTGACAAACACTTGAGGTATGAACAGAAGGTCACCATAGCTTAT